>NW_028230473.1:0-264195 GCF_043228905.1 Azolla caroliniana
AATTAAAATGTTCATACCTGGCTCGTGTGATATCGCATTTTTGTGTTCAAACATGCGAATCGAAGCTAACAACGCTAGCTATGATATGGAATTAAAAAATCAAGATTTTGAAAATCAGGTCGAGAGGCATGACGAAATTAGCAAATTTGAGGAGTGAGTTGAGAGGAGCCCTTGAGTAAATTAAAATGTTCATACCTAGCGAGCGTGATATCGGATTTTTGTGTTCAAACATGCGAATCGAAGCTAAAAACGCTAGCTATGATATGGAATTAAAAAATCAAGATTTTGAAACTCAGGTCGAGAGACATGACTAAATTACCAAATTTGAGGAGGGGGTTGAGAGGGGCCCTTGAGTAAATTAAAATGTTCATACCTAGCTCGTGTGATATCGGATTTTTGTGTTCAAACATGCGAATCGAAGCTAACAACGCTAGCTCTGATATGGAATAAAAAAAACAAGATTTTGAAACTCAGGTCAAGAGACATGACGAAATTAGTAAATTTGAGGAGTGAGTTGAGAGGAGCCCTTGAGTAAATTAAAATGTTCATACATAGCGAGTGTGATATCGGATTTTTGTGTACAAACATGCGAATCGAAGCTAACAACGCTAGCTATGATATGGAATTAAAAAATCAAGATTTTGAAACTCATGTCGAGAGGCATGACGAAATTAGCAAATTTGAGGAGTGAGTTGAGAGGAGCCCGTGAGTAAATTAAAATGTTCATACCTGGCTTGTGTGATATCGGATTTTTGTGTTCAAACATCCGAATCGAAGCTAACAACGCTAGCTATGATATGGATTAAAAAAAACAAGATTTTGAAACTCAGGTCAAGAGACATGACGAAATTAGCAAATTTGAGGAGTGAGTTGAGAGGAGCCCGTGAGTAAATTAAAATGTTCATACCTGGCTCGTGTGATATCGGATTTTTGTGTTCAAACATCCGAATCGAAGCTAACAACGCTAGCTATGATATGGAATAAAAAAAACAAGATTTTGAAACTCAGGTCAAGAGACATGACGAAATTAGCAAATTTGAGGAGTGAGTTAAGAGAAGCCCTTGAGTAAATTAAAATGTTCATACATAGCGAGTGTGATATCGGATTTTTGTGTACAAACATGCGAATCGAAGCTAACAACGCTAGCTATGATATGGAATTAAAAAATCAAGATTTTGAAACATGCGAATCGAGAGACATGACGAAATTACCAAATTTGAGGAGTGAGGTTGAGAGGAGCCCTTGAGTAAATTAAAATGGTCATACCTAGCGAGTGTGATATCGGATTTTTGTGTTCAAACATGCGAATCGAAGCTAACAACGCTAGCTATGATATGGAATTAAAAAATCAAGATTTTGAAATTCAGGTCGAGAGACATGACGAAATTAGCAAATTTTGAGGAGTGAGTTGAGAGGAGCCCTTGAGTGAATTAAAATGTTCATACCTAGCGAGTGTGATATCGGATTTTTGTGTTCAAACATGCGAATCGAAGCTAACAACGCTAGCTATGATATGGAATTAAAAAATCAAGATTTTGAAACTCAGGTCGAGAGACATGACGAAATTACCAAATTTGAGGAGCGAGTTAAGAAGAGCTATTAGGTAGATTACAATGTTCATACCTGGCTCGTGTGATATCGGTTTTTTGTGTTCAAACATGCGAATCGAAGCTAACAACGCTAGCTATGATATGGAATTAAAAAATCAAGATTTTGAAACTCAGGTCGAGAGACATGACGAAATTAGCAACCTTGACGAGGGAGTTGAGAGGAGCCCTTGAGTAAATAAAAATGTTCATACCTAGCGCGTGTTATATCGGATTTTTGTGTTCAAACATGCGAATCGAAGCTAACAACGCTAGCAATAATATGGAATTAAAAAATCAAGATTTTAAAACTAAGGTCGAGAGACATGACGAAATTAGCAAATTTGAGGAGTGAGTTGAGAGGAGCCCTTGAGTAAATTAAAATGGTCATACCTAGCGAGTGTGATATCGGATTTTTGTGTTCAAACATGCGAATCGAAGCTAACAATGCTAGCTATGATATAGAATTAAAAAATCAAGATTTTGAAACTCAGGTCGAGAGACATGACGAAATTAGCAAATTTGAGGAGTGAGTTGAGAGGAGCCCTTGAGTAAATTAAAATGGTCATACCTAGCGAGTGTGATATCGGATTTTTGTGTTCAAACATGCGAATCTAACCTAACAACGCTAGCTATGATATAGAATTAAAAAAGCAAGATTTTGAAACTCAGGTCGAGAGTCATGACGAAATTAGCAAATTTGAGGAGTGAGTTGAGAGGAGCCCTTGAGTAAATTAAAATGGTCATACCTAGCGAGTGTGATATCGGATTTTTGTGTACAAATATGCGAATCGAAGCTAACAACGCTAGCTATGATATGGAATTAAAAAATCAAGATTTTGAAACTCAGGTCGAGAGACATGAAGAAATTAGCAAATTTGAGGAGTGAGGTTGGAAGAGCGCGTGAGTGAATTAAAATGTTCATACCTGGCTCGTGTGATATCGCATTTTTGTGTTCAAACATGCGAATCGAAGCTAACAACGCTAGCTATGATATGGAATTAAAAAATCAAGATTTTGAAAATCAGGTCGAGAGGCATGACGAAATTAGCAAATTTGAGGAGTGAGTTGAGAGGAGCCCTTGAGTAAATTAAAATGTTCATACCTAGCGAGCGTGATATCGGATTTTTGTGTTCAAACATGCGAATCGAAGCTAAAAACGCTAGCTATGATATGGAATTAAAAAATCAAGATTTTGAAACTCAGGTCGAGAGACATGACTAAATTACCAAATTTGAGGAGGGGGTTGAGAGGGGCCCTTGAGTAAATTAAAATGTTCATACCTAGCTCGTGTGATATCGGATTTTTGTGTTCAAACATGCGAATCGAAGCTAACAACGCTAGCTCTGATATGGAATAAAAAAAACAAGATTTTGAAACTCAGGTCAAGAGACATGACGAAATTAGTAAATTTGAGGAGTGAGTTGAGAGGAGCCCTTGAGTAAATTAAAATGTTCATACATAGCGAGTGTGATATCGGATTTTTGTGTACAAACATGCGAATCGAAGCTAACAACGCTAGCTATGATATGGAATTAAAAAATCAAGATTTTGAAACTCATGTCGAGAGGCATGACGAAATTAGCAAATTTGAGGAGTGAGTTGAGAGGAGCCCGTGAGTAAATTAAAATGTTCATACCTGGCTTGTGTGATATCGGATTTTTGTGTTCAAACATCCGAATCGAAGCTAACAACGCTAGCTATGATATGGATTAAAAAAAACAAGATTTTGAAACTCAGGTCAAGAGACATGACGAAATTACCAAATTTGAGGAGTGAGTTAAGAGGAGCCCTTGAGTAAATTAAAATGTTCATACATAGCGAGTGTGATATCGCATTTTTGTGTACAAACATGCGAATCGAAGCTAACAACGCTAGCTATGATATGGAATTAAAAAATCAAGATTTTGAAAATCAAGTCGAGAGACATGACGAAATTACCAAATTTGAGGAGTGAGTTGAGAGGAGCCCTTGAGTAAATTAAAATGTTCATACCTAGCGAGCGTGATGTCGGATTTTTGTGTTCAAACATGCGAATCGAAGCTAAAAACGCTAGCTATGATATGGAATTAAAAAATCAAGATTTTGAAACTCAGGTCGAGAGACATGACGAAATTACCAAATTTGAGGAGGGAGTTGAGAGGGGCCCTTGAGTAAATTAAAATGTTCATACCTAGCTCGTGTGATATCGGATTTTTGTGTTCAAACATGCGAATCAAACCTAACAACGCTAGCTATGATATGGAATTACAAAATCAAGATTTTGAAACTCCAGGCGAGAGACATGACGACATTACCAAATTTGAGGAGTGAGGTTGGAAGAGCGCGTGAGTGAATTAAAATGTTCATACCTGGCTCGTGTGATATCGGATTTTTGTGTACAAACATGCGAATCGAAGCTAACAATGCTAGCTATGATATGGAATTAAAAAATCAAGATTTTGAAACTCAGGTCGAGAGACATGAAGAAATTACCAAATTTGAGGAGTGAGGTTGGAAGAGCGCGTGAGTAAATTACAATGTTCATACCTGGCTCGTGTCATATCGGATTTTTGTGTTAAAACATTGGAATCGAAGCTAACAACGCTAGGTATGATATAGAATTAAAAAATCAAGATTTTGAAACTCAGGTCGAGAGACATGACGAAATTACCAAATTTGAGGAGTGAGTTGAGAGGAGCCCTTGAGTAAATTAAAATGTTCATACCTAGCTCGTGTGATATCGGATTTTTGTGTTCAAACCTGCGAATCGAAGCTAACAACGCTAGGTATGATATGGAATTACAAAATCAAGATTTTGAAACCCCAGGCGAGAGACATGACGAAATTACCAAATTTGAGGAGTGAGGTTGGAAGAGCGCGTGAGTGAATTAAAAGGTTCATTCCTGGCTCGTGTGATATCGGATTTTTGTGTTCAAACATGCGAATCGAAGCTAACAGCGCTAGCTATGATATGGAATTAAAAAATCAAGATTTTGAAACTCAGGTCGAGACACATGACGAAATTACCAAATTTGAGGAGTGAGTTGAGAGGAGCCCTTGAGTAAATTAAAATGGTCATACCTAGCGAGTGTGCTATTGGATTTTTGTGTACAAACATGCGAATCGAAGCTAACAACGCTAGCTATGATATGGAATTAAAAAATCAAGATTTTGAAACTCAGATCGAGAGACATGACGTAATTTCCAAATTTCAGGAGGGAGTTGAGAAGAGCTAGTAGGTAAATTATAATGTTCATACCTGGCTCGTGTGATATCGGATTTTTGTGTTCAAACCTGCGAATCGAAGCTAACAACGCTAGCTATGATATGGAATTACAAAATCAAGATTTTGAAACTCCAGGCGAGAGACATGACGACATTACCAAATTTGAGGAGTGAGGTCGGAAGAGCGCGTGAGTGAATTAAAATGTTCATACTTGGCTCGTGTGATATCGGATTTTTGTGTACAAACATGCGAATCGAAGCTAACAACGCTAGCTATGATATGGAATTAAAAAATCAAGATTTTGAAACTCAAATAGAGAGACATGACGTAATTTCCAAATTTCAGGAGGGAGTTGAGAAGAGCTAGTAGGTAAATTATAATGTTCATACCTGGCTCGTGTGATATCGGATTTTTGTGTTCAAACCTGCGAATCGAAGCTAACAACGCTAGCTATGATATGGAATTACAAAATCAAGATTTTGAAACTCCAGGCGAGAGACATGACGACATTACCAAATTTGAGGAGTGAGGTTGGAAGAGCGCGTGAGTGAATTAAAATGTTCATACCTGGCTCGTGTGATATCGGATTTTTGTGTACAAACATGCGAATCGAAGCTAACAACGCTAGCTATGATATGGAATTAAAAAATCAAGATTTTGAAACTCAGATCGAGAGACATGACGTAATTTTCCAAATTTCAGGAGGGAGTTGAGAAGAGCTAGTAGGTAAATTATAATGTTCATACCTGGCTCGTGTGATATCGGATTTTTGTGTTGAAACCTGCGAATCGAAGCTAACAACGCTAGCTATGATATGGAATTACAAAATCAAGATTTTGAAACTCCAGGCGAGAGACATGACGACATTACCAAATTTGAGGAGTGAGGTTGGAAGAGCGCGTGAGTGAATTAAAATGTTCATACCTGGCTCGTGTGATATCGGATTTTTGTGTACAAACATGCGAATCGAAGCTAGCAACGCTAGCTATGATATGGAATTAAAAAATCAAGATTTTGAAACTCAGGTCGTGAGGCATGACGAAATTAGCAAATTTGAGGAGTGAGTTGAGAGGAGCCCTTGAGTAAATTAAAATGTTCATACCTGGCTCGTGTGATATCGGATTTTTGTGTTCAAACATCCGAATCGAAGCTAACAACGCTAGCTATGATATGGAATTAAAAAATCAAGATTTTGAAACTCAGGTCGAGAGACATGAAGAAATTACCAAATTTGAGGAGTGAGGTTGGAAGAGCGCGTGAGTGAATTAAAATGTTCATACCTGGCTCGTGTGATATCGGATTTTTGTGTTCAAACATTGGAATCGAAGCTAACAACGCTAGCTATGATATAGAATGAAAAAATCAAGATTTTGAAACTCAGGTCGAGAGACATGACGAAATTACCAAATTTGAGGAGGGGGTTGAGAGGGGCCCTTGAGTCAATTAAAATGTTCATACCTAGCTCGTGTGATATCAGATTTTTGTGTTCAAACATGCGAATCAAACCTAACAACGCTAGCTATGATATAGAATTAAAAAAGCAAGATTTTGAAACTCAGGTCGAGAGACATGAAGAAATTACCAAATTTGAGGAGGGAGTTAAGAATGTTCATACCTGGCTCGTGTGATATCGGATTTTTGTGTTAAAACATTGGAATCGAAGCTAACAACGCTAGGTATGATATAGAATTAAAAAATCAAGATTTTGAAACTCAGGTCGAGAGACATGAAGAAATTACCAAATTTGAGGAGGGAGTTAAGAAGAGCTATTAGGTAAATTACAATGTTCATACCTGGCTCGTGTGATATCGGATTTTTGTGTTAAAACATTGGAATCGAAGCTAACAACGCTAGGTATGATATAGAATTAAAAAATCAAGATTTTGAAACTCAGGTCGAGAGACATGACGAAATTACCAAATTTGAGGAGTGAGTTGAGAGGAGCCCTTGAGTAAATTAAAATGGTCATACCTAGCGAGTGTGATATCGGATTTTTGTGTACAAACATGCGAATCGAAGCTAACAACGCTAGCTATGATATGGAATTAAAAAATCAAGATTTTTAAACTCAGGTCGAGAGACATGACGAAATTTCCAAATTTCAGGAGGGAGTTGAGAAGAGCTAGTAGGTAAATTATAATGTTCATACCTGGTTCGTGTGATATCGGATTTTTGTGTTCAAACATGCGAATCGAAGCTAAAAACGCTAGCTATGATATGGAATTAAAAAATCAAGATTTTGCAACTCAAGTCGAGAGACATGAAGAAATTACCAAATTTGAGGAGTGAGGTTGGAAGAGCGCGTGAGTGAATTAAAATGTTCATACCTGGCTCGTGTGATATCGGATTTCTGTGTTCAAACATGCGAATCGAAGCTAACAACGCTAGCTATGATATGGAATGAAAAAATCAAGATTTTGAAACTCAGGTCGAGAGACATGACGAAATTACCAAATTTGAGGAGGGGGTTGAGAGGGGCCCTTGAGTCAATTAAAATGTTCATACCTAGCTCGTGTGATATCAGATTTTTGTGTTCAAACATGCGAATCAAACCTAACAACGCTAGCTATGATATAGAATTAAAAAAGCAAGATTTTGAAACTCAGGTCGAGAGACATGAAGAAATTACCAAATTTGAGGAGGGAGTTAAGAATGTTCATACCTGGCTCATGTGATATCGGATTTTTGTGTTAAAACATTGGAATCGAAGCTAACAACGCTAGGTATGATATAGAATTAAAAAATCAAGATTTTGAAACTCAGGTCGAGAGACATGAAGAAATTACGAAATTTGAGGAGGGAGTTAAGAAGAGCTATTAGGTAAATTACAATGTTCATACCTGGCTCGTGTGATATCGGATTTTTGTGTTAAAACATTGGAATCGAAGCTAACAACGCTAGGTATGATATAGAATTAAAAAATCAAGATTTTGAAACTCAGGTCGAGAGACATGACGAAATTACCAAATTTGAGGAGTGAGTTGAGAGGAGCCCTTGAGTAAATTAAAATGGTCATACCTAGCGAGTGTGATATCGGATTTTTGTGTACAAACATGCGAATCGAAGCTAACAACGCTAGCTATGATATGGAATTAAAAAATCAAGATTTTTAAACTCAGGTCGAGAGACATGACGAAATTTCCAAATTTCAGGAGGGAGTTGAGAAGAGCTAGTAGGTAAATTATAATGTTCATACCTGGTTCGTGTGATATCGGATTTTTGTGTTCAAACATGCGAATCGAAGCTAAAAACGCTAGCTATGATATGGAATTAAAAAATCAAGATTATGAAACTCAGATCGAGAGACATGACGTAATTTTCCAAATTTCAGGAGGGAGTTGAGAAGAGCTAGTAGGTAAATTATAATGTTCATACCTGGCTCGTGTGATATCGGATTTTTGTGTTCAAACCTGCGAATCGAAGCTAACAACGCTAGCTATGATATGGAATTACAAAATCAAGATTTTGAAACTCCAGGCGAGAGACATGACGACATTACCAAATTTGAGGAGTGAGGTCGGAAGAGCGCGTGAGTGAATTAAAATGTTCATACCTGGCTCGTGTGATATCGGATTTTTGTGTACAAACATGCGAATCGAAGCTAACAACGCTAGCTATGATATGGAATTAAAAAATCAAGATTTTGAAACTCAAATAGAGAGACATGACGTAATTTCCAAATTTCAGGAGGGAGTTGAGAAGAGCTAGTAGGTAAATTATAATGTTCATACCTGGCTCGTGTGATATCGGATTTTTGTGTTCAAACCTGCGAATCGAAGCTAACAACGCTAGCTATGATATGGAATTACAAAATCAAAATTTTGAAACTCCAGGCGAGAGACATGACGACATTACCAAATTTGAGGAGTGAGGTTGGAAGAGCGCGTGAGTGAATTAAAATGTTCATACCTGGCTCGTGTGATATCGGATTTTTGTGTACAAACATGCGAATCGAAGCTAACAACGCTAGCTATGATATGGAATTAAAAAATCAAGATTTTGAAACTCAGATCGAGAGACATGACGTAATTTTCCAAATTTCAGGAGGGAGTTGAGAAGAGCTAGTAGGTAAATTATAATGTTCATACCTGGCTCGTGTGATATCGGATTTTTGTGTTGAAACCTGCGAATCGAAGCTAACAACGCTAGCTATGATATGGAATTACAAAATCAATATTTTGAAACTCCAGGCGAGAGACATGACGACATTACCAAATTTGAGGAGTGAGGTTGGAAGAGCGCGTGAGTGAATTAAAATGTTCATACCTGGCTCGTGTGATATCGGATTTTTGTGTACAAACATGCGAATCGAAGCTAACAACGCTAGCTATGATATGGAATTAAAAAATCAAAATTTTGAAACTCAGGTCGAGAGACATGACGAAATTTCCAAATTTGAGGACGGAGTTGAGAAGAGCTAGTAGGTAAATTACAATGTTCATACCTGGTTCGTGTGATATCGGATTTTTGTGTTCAAACATGCGAATCGAAGCTAACAACGCTAGCTATGATATGGAATTACAAAATCAAGATTTTGAAACTCCAGTCGAGAGACATGACGATATTACCAAATTTGAGGAGTGAGGTTGGAAGAGCGCGTGAGTGAATTAAAATGTTCATACCTGGCTCGTGTGATATCGGATTTTTGTGTTCAAACATGCGATTCGAAGCTAGCAACGCTAGCTATGATATGGAATTAAAAAATCAAGATTTTGAAACTCAAATAGAGAGACATGACGTAATTTTCCAAATTTCAGGAGGGAGTTGAGAAGAGCTAGTAGGTAAATTATAATGTTCATACCTGGCTCGTGTGATATCGGATTTTTGTGTTGAAACCTGCGAATCGAAGCTAACAACGCTAGCTATGATATGGAATTAAAAAATCAAGATTTTGAAACTCAGGTCGAGAGACATGAAGAAATTACCAAATTTGAGGAGTGAGGTTGGAAGAGCGCGTGAGTGAATTAAAATGTTCATACCTGGCTCGTGTGATATCGGATTTTTGTGTTCAAACATTGGAATCGAAGCTAACAACGCTAGCTATGATATAGAATGAAAAAATCAAGATTTTGAAACTCAGGTCGAGAGACATGACGAAATTACCAAATTTGAGGAGGGGGTTGAGAGGGGCCCTTGAGTCAATTAAAATGTTCATACCTAGCTCGTGTGATATCAGATTTTTGTGTTCAAACATGCGAATCAAACCTAACAACGCTAGCTATGATATAGAATTAAAAAAGCAAGATTTTGACACTCAGGTCGAGAGACATGAAGAAATTACCAAATTTGAGGAGGGAGTTAAGAATGTTCATACCTGGCTCGTGTGATATCGGATTTTTGTGTTAAAACATTGGAATCGAAGCTAACAACGCTAGGTATGATATAGAATTAAAAAATCAAGATTTTGAAACTCAGGTCGAGAGACATGAAGAAATTACCAAATTTGAGGAGGGAGTTAAGAAGAGCTATTAGGTAAATTACAATGTTCATACCTGGCTCGTGTGATATCGGATTTTTGTGTTAAAACATTGGAATCGAAGCTAACAACGCTAGGTATGATATAGAATTAAAAAATCAAGATTTTGAAACTCAGGTCGAGAGACATGAAGAAATTACCAAATTTGAGGAGGGAGTTAAGAAGAGCTATTAGGTAAATTACAATGTTCATACCTGGCTCGTGTGATATCGGATTTTTGTGTTAAAACATTGGAATCGAAGCCAACAACGCTAGGTATGATATAGAATTAAAAAATCAAGATTTTGAAACTCAGGTCGAGAGACATGACGAAATTACCAAATTTGAGGAGTGAGTTGAGAGGAGCCCTTGAGTAAATTAAAATGGTCATACCTAGCGAGTGTGATATCGGATTTTTGTGTACAAACATGCGAATCGAAGCTAACAACGCTAGCTATGATATGGAATTAAAAAATCAAGATTTTTAAACTCAGGTCGAGAGACATGACGAAATTTCCAAATTTCAGGAGGGAGTTGAGAAGAGCTAGTAGGTAAATTATAATGTTCATACCTGGTTCGTGTGATATCGGATTTTTGTGTTCAAACATGCGAATCGAAGCTAAAAACGCTAGCTATGATATGGAATTAAAAAATCAAGATTTTGCAACTCAAGTCGAGAGACATGAAGAAATTACCAAATTTGAGGAGTGAGGTTGGAAGAGCGCGTGAGTGAATTAAAATGTTCATACCTGGCTCGTGTGATATCGGATTTCTGTGTTCAAACATGCGAATCGAAGCTAACAACGCTAGCTATGATATGGAATGAAAAAATCAAGATTTTGAAACTCAGGTCGAGAGACATGACGAAATTACCAAATTTGAGGAGGGGGTTGAGAGGGGCCCTTGAGTCAATTAAAATGTTCATACCTAGCTCGTGTGATATCAGATTTTTGTGTTCAAACATGCGAATCAAACCTAACAACGCTAGCTATGATATAGAATTAAAAAAGCAAGATTTTGAAACTCAGGTCGAGAGACATGAAGAAATTACCAAATTTGAGGAGGGAGTTAAGAATGTTCATACCTGGCTCGTGTGATATCGGATTTTTGTGTTAAAACATTGGAATCGAAGCTAACAACGCTAGGTATGATATAGAATTAAAAAATCAAGATTTTGAAACTCAGGTCGAGAGACATGAAGAAATTACGAAATTTGAGGAGGGAGTTAAGAAGAGCTATTAGGTAAATTACAATGTTCATACCTGGCTCGTGTGATATCGGATTTTTGTGTTAAAACATTGGAATCGAAGCTAACAACGCTAGGTATGATATAGAATTAAAAAATCAAGATTTTGAAACTCAGGTCGAGAGACATGACGAAATTACCAAATTTGAGGAGTGAGTTGAGAGGAGCCCTTGAGTAAATTAAAATGGTCATACCTAGCGAGTGTGATATCGGATTTTTGTGTACAAACATGCGAATCGAAGCTAACAACGCTAGCTATGATATGGAATTAAAAAATCAAGATTTTTAAACTCAGGTCGAGAGACATGACGAAATTTCCAAATTTCAGGAGGGAGTTGAGAAGAGCTAGTAGGTAAATTATAATGTTCATACCCTAAACCCTAAACCCTAAACCCTAAACCCTAAACCCTAAACCCTAAACTCAAATAGAGAGACATGACGTAATTTCCAAATTTCAGGAGGGAGTTGAGAAGAGCTAGTAGGTAAATTATAATGTTCATACCTGGCTCGTGTGATATCGGATTTTTGTGTTCAAACCTGCGAATCGAAGCTAACAACGCTAGCTATGATATGGAATTACAAAATCAAAATTTTGAAACTCCAGGCGAGAGACATGACGACATTACCAAATTTGAGGAGTGAGGTTGGAAGAGCGCGTGAGTGAATTAAAATGTTCATACCTGGCTCGTGTGATATCGGATTTTTGTGTACAAACATGCGAATCGAAGCTAACAACGCTAGCTATGATATGGAATTAAAAAATCAAGATTTTGAAACTCAGATCGAGAGACATGACGTAATTTTCCAAATTTCAGGAGGGAGTTGAGAAGAGCTAGTAGGTAAATTATAATGTTCATACCTGGCTCGTGTGATATCGGATTTTTGTGTTGAAACCTGCGAATCGAAGCTAACAACGCTAGCTATGATATGGAATTACAAAATCAAGATTTTGAAACTCCAGGCGAGAGACATGACGACATTACCAAATTTGAGGAGTGAGGTTGGAAGAGCGCGTGAGTGAATTAAAATGTTCATACCTGGCTCGTGTGATATCGGATTTTTGTGTACAAACATGCGAATCGAAGCTAACAACGCTAGCTATGATATGGAATTAAAAAATCAAAATTTTTAAACTCAGGTCGAGAGACATGACGAAATTACCAAATTTGAGGAGTGAGTTGAGAAGAGCTAGTAGGTAAATTATAATGTTTATAGCTGGCTCGTGTGATATCGGATTTTTGTGTTCAAACCTGCGAATCGAAGCTAACAACGCTAGCTATGATATGGAATTACAAAATCAAAATTTTGAAACTCCAGGCGAGAGACATGACGACATTACCAAATTTGAGGAGTGAGGTTGGAAGAGCGCGTGAGTGAATTAAAATGTTCATACCTGGCTCGTGTGATATCGGATTTTTGTGTACAAACATGCGAATCGAAGCTAACAACGCTAGCTATGATATGGAATTAAAAAATCAAGATTTTGAAACTCAGATCGAGAGACATGACGTAATTTTCCAAATTTCAGGAGGGAGTTGAGAAGAGCTAGTAGGTAAATTATAATGTTCATACCTGGCTCGTGTGATATCGGATTTTTGTGTTGAAACCTGCGAATCGAAGCTAACAACGCTAGCTATGATATGGAATTACAAAATCAAGATTTTGAAACTCCAGGCGAGAGACATGACGACATTACCAAATTTGAGGAGTGAGGTTGGAAGAGCGCGTGAGTGAATTAAAATGTTCATACCTGGCTCGTGTGATATCGGATTTTTGTGTACAAACATGCGAATCGAAGCTAACAACGCTAGCTATGATATGGAATTAAAAAATCAAAATTTTGAAACTCAGGTCGAGAGACATGACGAAATTTCCAAATTTGAGGACGGAGTTGAGAAGAGCTAGTAGGTAAATTACAATGTTCATACCTGGTTCGTGTGATATCGGATTTTTGTGTTCAAACATGCGAATCGAAGCTAACAACGCTAGCTATGATATGGAATTACAAAATCAAGATTTTGAAACTCCAGTCGAGAGACATGACGATATTACCAAATTTGAGGAGTGAGGTTGGAAGAGCGCGTGAGTGAATTAAAATGTTCATACCTGGCTCGTGTGATATCGGATTTTTGTGTTCAAACATGCGATTCGAAGCTAGCAACGCTAGCTATGATATGGAATTAAAAAATCAAGATTTTGAAACTCAAATAGAGAGACATGACGTAATTTTCCAAATTTCAGGAGGGAGTTGAGAAGAGCTAGTAGGTAAATTATAATGTTCATACCTGGCTCGTGTGATATCGGATTTTTGTGTTGAAACCTGCGAATCGAAGCTAACAACGCTAGCTATGATATGGAATTAAAAAATCAAGATTTTGAAACTCAGGTCGAGAGACATGAAGAAATTACCAAATTTGAGGAGTGAGGTTGGAAGAGCGCGTGAGTGAATTAAAATGTTCATACCTGGCTCGTGTGATATCGGATTTTTGTGTTCAAACATTGGAATCGAAGCTAACAACGCTAGCTATGATATAGAATGAAAAAATCAAGATTTTGAAACTCAGGTCGAGAGACATGACGAAATTACCAAATTTGAGGAGGGGGTTGAGAGGGGCCCTTGAGTCAATTAAAATGTTCATACCTAGCTCGTGTGATATCAGATTTTTGTGTTCAAACATGCGAATCAAACCTAACAACGCTAGCTATGATATAGAATTAAAAAAGCAAGATTTTGACACTCAGGTCGAGAGACATGAAGAAATTACCAAATTTGAGGAGGGAGTTAAGAATGTTCATACCTGGCTCGTGTGATATCGGATTTTTGTGTTAAAACATTGGAATCGAAGCTAACAACGCTAGGTATGATATAGAATTAAAAAATCAAGATTTTGAAACTCAGGTCGAGAGACATGAAGAAATTACCAAATTTGAGGAGGGAGTTAAGAAGAGCTATTAGGTAAATTACAATGTTCATACCTGGCTCGTGTGATATCGGATTTTTGTGTTAAAACATTGGAATCGAAGCTAACAACGCTAGGTATGATATAGAATTAAAAAATCAAGATTTTGAAACTCAGGTCGAGAGACATGAAGAAATTACCAAATTTGAGGAGGGAGTTAAGAAGAGCTATTAGGTAAATTACAATGTTCATACCTGGCTCGTGTGATATCGGATTTTTGTGTTAAAACATTGGAATCGAAGCCAACAACGCTAGGTATGATATAGAATTAAAAAATCAAGATTTTGAAACTCAGGTCGAGAGACATGACGAAATTACCAAATTTGAGGAGTGAGTTGAGAGGAGCCCTTGAGTAAATTAAAATGGTCATACCTAGCGAGTGTGATATCGGATTTTTGTGTACAAACATGCGAATCGAAGCTAACAACGCTAGCTATGATATGGAATTAAAAAATCAAGATTTTTAAACTCAGGTCGAGAGACATGACGAAATTTCCAAATTTCAGGAGGGAGTTGAGAAGAGCTAGTAGGTAAATTATAATGTTCATACCTGGTTCGTGTGATATCGGATTTTTGTGTTCAAACATGCGAATCGAAGCTAAAAACGCTAGCTATGATATGGAATTAAAAAATCAAGATTTTGCAACTCAAGTCGAGAGACATGAAGAAATTACCAAATTTGAGGAGTGAGGTTGGAAGAGCGCGTGAGTGAATTAAAATGTTCATACCTGGCTCGTGTGATAT
Source organism: Azolla caroliniana (assembly GCF_043228905.1). NCBI lineage: Eukaryota > Viridiplantae > Streptophyta > Polypodiopsida > Salviniales > Salviniaceae > Azolla > Azolla caroliniana. The sequence goes on from NW_028230473.1 coordinate 15,200, forward strand.
CGGATTTCTGTGTTCAAACATGCGAATCGAAGCTAACAACGCTAGCTATGATATGGAATGAAAAAATCAAGATTTTGAAACTCAGGTCGAGAGACATGACGAAATTACCAAATTTGAGGAGGGGGTTGAGAGGGGCCCTTGAGTCAATTAAAATGTTCATACCTAGCTCGTGTGATATCAGATTTTTGTGTTCAAACATGCGAATCAAACCTAACAACGCTAGCTATGATATAGAATTAAAAAAGCAAGATTTTGAAACTCAGGTCGAGAGACATGAAGAAATTACCAAATTTGAGGAGGGAGTTAAGAATGTTCATACCTGGCTCATGTGATATCGGATTTTTGTGTTAAAACATTGGAATCGAAGCTAACAACGCTAGGTATGATATAGAATTAAAAAATCAAGATTTTGAAACTCAGGTCGAGAGACATGAAGAAATTACGAAATTTGAGGAGGGAGTTAAGAAGAGCTATTAGGTAAATTACAATGTTCATACCTGGCTCGTGTGATATCGGATTTTTGTGTTAAAACATTGGAATCGAAGCTAACAACGCTAGGTATGATATAGAATTAAAAAATCAAGATTTTGAAACTCAGGTCGAGAGACATGACGAAATTACCAAATTTGAGGAGTGAGTTGAGAGGAGCCCTTGAGTAAATTAAAATGGTCATACCTAGCGAGTGTGATATCGGATTTTTGTGTACAAACATGCGAATCGAAGCTAACAACGCTAGCTATGATATGGAATTAAAAAATCAAGATTTTTAAACTCAGGTCGAGAGACATGACGAAATTTCCAAATTTCAGGAGGGAGTTGAGAAGAGCTAGTAGGTAAATTATAATGTTCATACCCTAAACCCTAAACCCTAAACCCTAAACCCTAAACCCTAAACCCTAAACTCAAATAGAGAGACATGACGTAATTTCCAAATTTCAGGAGGGAGTTGAGAAGAGCTAGTAGGTAAATTATAATGTTCATACCTGGCTCGTGTGATATCGGATTTTTGTGTTCAAACCTGCGAATCGAAGCTAACAACGCTAGCTATGATATGGAATTACAAAATCAAAATTTTGAAACTCCAGGCGAGAGACATGACGACATTACCAAATTTGAGGAGTGAGGTTGGAAGAGCGCGTGAGTGAATTAAAATGTTCATACCTGGCTCGTGTGATATCGGATTTTTGTGTACAAACATGCGAATCGAAGCTAACAACGCTAGCTATGATATGGAATTAAAAAATCAAGATTTTGAAACTCAGATCGAGAGACATGACGTAATTTTCCAAATTTCAGGAGGGAGTTGAGAAGAGCTAGTAGGTAAATTATAATGTTCATACCTGGCTCGTGTGATATCGGATTTTTGTGTTGAAACCTGCGAATCGAAGCTAACAACGCTAGCTATGATATGGAATTACAAAATCAAGATTTTGAAACTCCAGGCGAGAGACATGACGACATTACCAAATTTGAGGAGTGAGGTTGGAAGAGCGCGTGAGTGAATTAAAATGTTCATACCTGGCTCGTGTGATATCGGATTTTTGTGTACAAACATGCGAATCGAAGCTAACAACGCTAGCTATGATATGGAATTAAAAAATCAAAATTTTTAAACTCAGGTCGAGAGACATGACGAAATTACCAAATTTGAGGAGTGAGTTGAGAAGAGCTAGTAGGTAAATTATAATGTTTATACCTGGCTCGTGTGATATCGGATTTTTGTGTTCAAACCTGCGAATCGAAGCTAACAACGCTAGCTATGATATGGAATTACAAAATCAAAATTTTGAAACTCCAGGCGAGAGACATGACGACATTACCAAATTTGAGGAGTGAGGTTGGAAGAGCGCGTGAGTGAATTAAAATGTTCATACCTGGCTCGTGTGATATCGGATTTTTGTGTACAAACATGCGAATCGAAGCTAACAACGCTAGCTATGATATGGAATTAAAAAATCAAGATTTTGAAACTCAGATCGAGAGACATGACGTAATTTTCCAAATTTCAGGAGGGAGTTGAGAAGAGCTAGTAGGTAAATTATAATGTTCATACCTGGCTCGTGTGATATCGGATTTTTGTGTTGAAACCTGCGAATCGAAGCTAACAACGCTAGCTATGATATGGAATTACAAAATCAAGATTTTGAAACTCCAGGCGAGAGACATGACGACATTACCAAATTTGAGGAGTGAGGTTGGAAGAGCGCGTGAGTGAATTAAAATGTTCATACCTGGCTCGTGTGATATCGGATTTTTGTGTACAAACATGCGAATCGAAGCTAACAACGCTAGCTATGATATGGAATTAAAAAATCAAAATTTTGAAACTCAGGTCGAGAGACATGACGAAATTTCCAAATTTGAGGACGGAGTTGAGAAGAGCTAGTAGGTAAATTACAATGTTCATACCTGGTTCGTGTGATATCGGATTTTTGTGTTCAAACATGCGAATCGAAGCTAACAACGCTAGCTATGATATGGAATTACAAAATCAAGATTTTGAAACTCCAGTCGAGAGACATGACGATATTACCAAATTTGAGGAGTGAGGTTGGAAGAGCGCGTGAGTGAATTAAAATGTTCATACCTGGCTCGTGTGATATCGGATTTTTGTGTACAAACATGCGAATCGAAGCTAACAACGCTAGCTATGATATGGAATTAAAAAATCAAGATTTTGAAACTCAGATCGAGAGACATGACGTAATTTTCCAAATTTCAGGAGGGAGTTGAGAAGAGCTAGTAGGTAAATTATAATGTTCATACCTGGCTCGTGTGATATCGGATTTTTGTGTTGAAACCTGCGAATCGAAGCTAACAACGCTAGCTATGATATGGAATTACAAAATCAAGATTTTGAAACTCCAGGCGAGAGACATGACGACATTACCAAATTTGAGGAGTGAGGTTGGAAGAGCGCGTGAGTGAATTAAAATGTTCATACCTGGCTCGTGTGATATCGGATTTTTGTGTTAAAACATTGGAATCGAAGCTAACAACGCTAGGTATGATATAGAATTAAAAAATCAAGATTTTGAAACTCAGGTCGAGAGACATGAAGAAATTACGAAATTTGAGGAGGGAGTTAAGAAGAGCTATTAGGTAAATTACAATGTTCATACCTGGCTCGTGTGATATCGGATTTTTGTGTTAAAACATTGGAATCGAAGCTAACAACGCTAGGTATGATATAGAATTAAAAAATCAAGATTTTGAAACTCAGGTCGAGAGACATGACGAAATTACCAAATTTGAGGAGTGAGTTGAGAGGAGCCCTTGAGTAAATTAAAATGGTCATACCTAGCGAGTGTGATATCGGATTTTTGTGTACAAACATGCGAATCGAAGCTAACAACGCTAGCTATGATATGGAATTAAAAAATCAAGATTTTTAAACTCAGGTCGAGAGACATGACGAAATTTCCAAATTTCAGGAGGGAGTTGAGAAGAGCTAGTAGGTAAATTATAATGTTCATACCTGGTTCGTGTGATATCGGATTTTTGTGTTCAAACATGCGAATCGAAGCTAAAAACGCTAGCTATGATATGGAATTAAAAAATCAAGATTATGAAACTCAGATCGAGAGACATGACGTAATTTTCCAAATTTCAGGAGGGAGTTGAGAAGAGCTAGTAGGTAAATTATAATGTTCATACCTGGCTCGTGTGATATCGGATTTTTGTGTTCAAACCTGCGAATCGAAGCTAACAACGCTAGCTATGATATGGAATTACAAAATCAAGATTTTGAAACTCCAGGCGAGAGACATGACGACATTACCAAATTTGAGGAGTGAGGTCGGAAGAGCGCGTGAGTGAATTAAAATGTTCATACCTGGCTCGTGTGATATCGGATTTTTGTGTACAAACATGCGAATCGAAGCTAACAACGCTAGCTATGATATGGAATTAAAAAATCAAGATTTTGAAACTCAAATAGAGAGACATGACGTAATTTTCCAAATTTCAGGAGGGAGTTGAGAAGAGCTAGTAGGTAAATTATAATGTTCATACCTGGCTCGTGTGATATCGGATTTTTGTGTTCAAACCTGCGAATCGAAGCTAACAACGCTAGCTATGATATGGAATTACAAAATCAAAATTTTGAAACTCCAGGCGAGAGACATGACGACATTACCAAATTTGAGGAGTGAGGTTGGAAGAGCGCGTGAGTGAATTAAAATGTTCATACCTGGCTCGTGTGATATCGGATTTTTGTGTACAAACATGCGAATCGAAGCTAACAACGCTAGCTATGATATGGAATTAAAAAATCAAAATTTTGAAACTCAGGTCGAGAGACATGACGAAATTTCCAAATTTGAGGACGGAGTTGAGAAGAGCTAGTAGGTAAATTACAATGTTCATACCTGGTTCGTGTGATATCGGATTTTTGTGTTCAAACATGCGAATCGAAGCTAACAACGCTAGCTATGATATGGAATTACAAAATCAAGATTTTGAAACTCCAGTCGAGAGACATGACGATATTACCAAATTTGAGGAGTGAGGTTGGAAGAGCGCGTGAGTGAATTAAAATGTTCATACCTGGCTCGTGTGATATCGGATTTTTGTGTACAAACATGCGAATCGAAGCTAACAACGCTAGCTATGATATGGAATTAAAAAATCAAGATTTTGAAACTCAGATCGAGAGACATGACGTAATTTTCCAAATTTCAGGAGGGAGTTGAGAAGAGCTAGTAGGTAAATTATAATGTTCATACCTGGCTCGTGTGATATCGGATTTTTGTGTTGAAACCTGCGAATCGAAGCTAACAACGCTAGCTATGATATGGAATTACAAAATCAAGATTTTGAAACTCCAGGCGAGAGACATGACGACATTACCAAATTTGAGGAGTGAGGTTGGAAGAGCGCGTGAGTGAATTAAAATGTTCATACCTGGCTCGTGTGATATCGGATTTTTGTGTTAAAACATTGGAATCGAAGCTAACAACGCTAGGTATGATATAGAATTAAAAAATCAAGATTTTGAAACTCAGGTCGAGAGACATGAAGAAATTACGAAATTTGAGGAGGGAGTTAAGAAGAGCTATTAGGTAAATTACAATGTTCATACCTGGCTCGTGTGATATCGGATTTTTGTGTTAAAACATTGGAATCGAAGCTAACAACGCTAGGTATGATATAGAATTAAAAAATCAAGATTTTGAAACTCAGGTCGAGAGACATGACGAAATTACCAAATTTGAGGAGTGAGTTGAGAGGAGCCCTTGAGTAAATTAAAATGGTCATACCTAGCGAGTGTGATATCGGATTTTTGTGTACAAACATGCGAATCGAAGCTAACAACGCTAGCTATGATATGGAATTAAAAAATCAAGATTTTTAAACTCAGGTCGAGAGACATGACGAAATTTCCAAATTTCAGGAGGGAGTTGAGAAGAGCTAGTAGGTAAATTATAATGTTCATACCTGGTTCGTGTGATATCGGATTTTTGTGTTCAAACATGCGAATCGAAGCTAAAAACGCTAGCTATGATATGGAATTAAAAAATCAAGATTTTGCAACTCAAGTCGAGAGACATGAAGAAATTACCAAATTTGAGGAGTGAGGTTGGAAGAGCGCGTGAGTGAATTAAAATGTTCATACCTGGCTCGTGTGATATCGGATTTCTGTGTTCAAACATGCGAATCGAAGCTAACAACGCTAGCTATGATATGGAATGAAAAAATCAAGATTTTGAAACTCAGGTCGAGAGACATGACGAAATTACCAAATTTGAGGAGGGGGTTGAGAGGGGCCCTTGAGTCAATTAAAATGTTCATACCTAGCTCGTGTGATATCAGATTTTTGTGTTCAAACATGCGAATCAAACCTAACAACGCTAGCTATGATATAGAATTAAAAAAGCAAGATTTTGAAACTCAGGTCGAGAGACATGAAGAAATTACCAAATTTGAGGAGGGAGTTAAGAATGTTCATACCTGGTTCGTGTGATATCGGATTTTTGTGTTAAAACATTGGAATCGAAGCTAACAACGCTAGGTATGATATAGAATTAAAACATCAAGATTTTGAAACTCAGGTCGAGAGACATGAAGAAATTACCAAATTTGAGGAGGGAGTTAAGAAGAGCTATTAGGTAAATTACAATGTTCATACCTGGCTCGTGTGATATCGGATTTTTGTGTTCAAACATTGGAATCGAAGCTAACAACGCTAGGTATGATATAGAATTAAATAATCAAGATTTTGAAACTCAGGTCGAGAGACATGACGAAATTACCAAATTTGAGGAGTGAGTTGAGAGGAGCCCTTGAGTAAATTAAAATGGTCATACCTAGCGAGTGTGATATCGGATTTTTGTGTACAAACATGCGAATCGAAGCTAACAACGCTAGCTATGATATGGAATTAAAAAATCAAGATTTTTAAACTCAGGTCGAGAGACATGACGAAATTTCCAAATTTCAGGAGGGAGTTGAGAAGAGCTAGTAGGTAAATTATAATGTTTATACCTGGTTCGTGTGATATCGGATTTTTGTGTTCAAACATGCGAATCGAAGCTAAAAACGCTAGCTATGATATGGAATTAAAAAATCAAGATTTTGCAACTCAAGTCGAGAGACATGAAGAAATTCCCAAATTTGAGGAGTGAGGTTGGAAGAGCGCGTGAGTGAATTAAAATGTTCATACCTGGCTCGTGTGATATCGGATTTCTGTGTTCAAACATGCGAATCGAAGCTAACAACGCTAGCTATGATATGGAATGAAAAAATCAAGATTTTGAAACTCAGGTCGAGAGACATGACGAAATTACCAAATTTGAGGAGGGGGTTGAGAGGGGCCCTTGAGTCAATTAAAATGTTCATACCTAGCTCGTGTGATATCAGATTTTTGTGTTCAAACATGCGAATCAAACCTAACAACGCTAGCTATGATATAGAATTAAAAAAGCAAGATTTTGAAACTCAGGTCGAGAGACATGAAGAAATTACCAAATTTGAGGAGGGAGTTAAGAAGAGCTATTAGGTAAATTACAATGTTCATACCTGGCTCGTGTGATATCGGATTTTTGTGTTCAAACATTGGAATCGAAGCTAACAACGCTAGGTATGATATAGAATTAAAAAATCAACATTTTGAAACTCAGGTCGAGAGACATGACGAAATTACCAAATTTGAGGAGTGAGTTAAGAAGAGCTATTAGGTAAATTATAATGTTCATACCTGGCTCGTGTGATATCGGATTTCTGTGTTCAAACATGCGAATCGAAGCTAATAACGCTAGCTATGATATGGAATTAAAAAATCAATATTTTGAAACTCAGGTCGAGAGACATGACGAAATTAGCAAATTTGAGGAGTGAGTTGAGATGAGCCCTTGAGTAAATTAAAATGTTCATACCTAGCGAGTGTGATATCGGATTTTTGTGTACAAACATGCGAATCGAAGCTAACAACACTAGCTATGATATGGAATTAAAAAATCAAGATTTTGAAACTCAGGTCGAGAGACATGACGAAATTACCAAATTTGAGGAGTGAGTTGAGAGGAGCCCTTGAGTAAATTTAAATGGTCATACCTAGAGATTGTGATATCGGATTTTTGTGTACAAACATGCGAATCGAAGCTAACAACGCTAGCTGTGATATGGAATTAAAAAATCAAAATATTGAAACTCAGGTCGACAGACATGAAGAAATTACCAAATTTGAGGAGTGAGGTTAGAAGAGCGCGTGAGTGAATTAAAATGTTCATACCTGGCTCGTGTGATATCGGATTTTTGTGTTCAAACCTGCGAATCGAAGCTAACAACGCTAGCTATGATATGGAATTACAAAATCAAGATTTTGAAACTCCAGGCGAGAGACATGACGAAATTACCAAATTTGAGGAGTGAGGTTGGAAGAGTGCGTGAGTGAATTAAAATGTTCATACCTGGCTCGTGTGATATCGGATTTTTGTGTACAAACATGCGAATTGAAGCTAACAACGCTAGCTATGATATGGAATTAAAAAATCAAGATTTTGAAACCCAGGTCGCGAGACATGACGAAATTAGCAAATTTGAGGAGTGAGTTGAGAGGAGCCCTTGAGTAAATTAAAATGTTCATACCTGGCTCGTGTGATATCAGATTTTTGTGTTCAAACATGCGAATCGAAGCTAACAACGCTAGCTATGATATGGAATTAAAAAATCAAGATTTTGAAACTCAGGTCAAGAGACATGACGAAATTAGCAAATTTGAGGAGTGAGTTGAGAGGAGCCCTTGAGTAAATTAAAATGGTCATACATAGCGAGTGTGATATCGGATTTTTGTGTACAAACATGCGAATCGAAGCTAACAACGCTAGCTATGATATGGAATTAAAAAATCAAGATTTTGAAACTCAGGTCGAGAGACATGACGAAATTACCAAATTTGAGGAGGGAGTTGAGAGGGACCCTTGAGTAAATTAAAATGGTCATACCTAGCGAGTGTGATATCGGATTTTTGTGTACAAACATGCGAATCGAAGCTAACAACGCTAGCTATGATATGGAATTAAAAAATCAAGATTTTGAAACTCAGGTCGAGAGACATGAAGAAATTACCAAATTTGAGGAGTGAGGTTGGAAGAGCGCGTGAGTGAATTAAAATGTTCATACCTGGCTCGTGTGATATCGGATTTTTGTGTTCAAACATTGGAATCGAAGCTAACAACGCTAGGTATGATATAGAGTTAAAAAATCAACATTTTGAAACTCAGGTCGAGAGACATGACGAAATTACCAAATTTGAGGAGTGAGTTAAGAAGAGCTATTAGGTAAATTAAAATGTTCATACCTAGCTCGTGTGATATCGGATTTTTGTGTTCAAACCTGTGAATCGAAGCTAACAACACTACGTATGATATGGAATTACAAAATCAAGATTTTGAAACTCCAGGCGAGAGACATGACGAAATTACCAAATTTGAGGAGTGAGGTTGGAAGAGCGCGTGAGTGAATTAAAATGTTCATACCTGGCTCGTGTGATATCGGATTTTTGTATTCAAACATGCGAATCGAAGCTAACAACGCTAGCTATGATATGGAATTAAAAAATCAAGATTTTGAAACTCAGGTCAAGAGACATGAAGAAATTAGCAAATTTGAGGAGTGAGTTGAGAGGAGCCCTTGAGTAAATTAAAATGGTCATACATAGCGAGTGTGATATCGGATTTTTGTGTTCAAACATCCGAATCGAAGCTAACAACGCTAGCTATGATATGGAATTAAAAAATCAAGATTTTGAAACTAAGGTCGAGAGACATGACGAAATTAGCAAATTTGAGGAGTGAGTTGAGAGGAGCCCTCGAGTAAATTAAAATGGTCATACCTAGCGAGTGTGATATCGGTTTTTTGTGTACAAACATGCGAATCGAAGCTAAGAATGCTAGCTATGATATGGAATTAAAAAATCAAGATTTTGACACTCAGGTCGAGAGACATGAAGAAATTACCAAATTTGAGGAGGGAGTTAAGAAGAGCTATTAGGTAAATTACAATGTTCATACCTGGCTCGTGTGATATCGGATTTTTGTGTTCAAACATTGGAATCGAAGCTAACAACGCTAGGTATGATATAGAATTAAAAAATCAACATTTTGAAACTCAGGTCGAGAGACATGACGAAATTACCAAATTTGAGGAGTGAGTTAAGAAGAGCTATTAGGTAAATTATAATGTTCATACCTGGCTCGTGTGATATCGGATTTCTGTGTTCAAACATGCGAATCGAAGCTAATAACGCTAGCTATGATATGGAATTAAAAAATCAATATTTTGAAACTCAGGTCGAGAGACATGACGAAATTAGCAAATTTGAGGAGTGAGTTGAGATGAGCCCTTGAGTAAATTAAAATGTTCATACCTAGCGAGTGTGATATCGGATTTTTGTGTACAAACATGCGAATCGAAGCTAACAACACTAGCTATGATATGGAATTAAAAAATCAATATTTTGAAACTGAGGTCGAGAGACATGACGAAATTAGCAAATTTGAGGAGTGAGTTGAGATGAGCCCTTGAGTAAATTAAAATGTTCATACATAGCGAGTGTGATATCGGATTTTTGTGTACAAACATGCGAATCGAAGCTAACAACGCTAGCTATGATATGGAATTAAAAAATCAAGATTTTGAAACTCAGGTCGAGAGACATGACGAAATTACCAAATTTGAGGAGTGAGTTGAGAGGAGCCCTTGAGTAAATTAAAATGGTCATACCTAGCGAGTGTGATATCGAATTTTTGTGTACAAACATGCGAATCGAAGCTAACAACGCTAGCTGTGATATGGAATTAAAAAATCAAGATATTAAAACTCAGGTCGAGAGACATGAAGAAATTACCAAATTTGAGGAGTGAGGTTAGAAGAGCGCGTGAGTGAATTAAAATGTTCATACCTGGCTCGTGTGATATCTGATTTTTGTGTTCAAACCTGCGAATCGAAGCTAACAACGCTAGCTATGATATGGAATTACAAAATCAAGATTTTGAAACTCCAGGCGAGAGACATGACGAAATTACCAAATTTGAGGAGTGAGGTTGGAAGAGCGCGTGAGTGAATTAAAATGTTCATACCTGGCTCGTGTGATATCGGATTTTTGTGTACAAACATGCGAATCGAAGCTAACAACGCTAGCTATGATATGGAATTAAAAAATCAAGATTTTGAAACCCAGGTCGCGAGACATGACGAAATTACCAAATTTGAGGAGGGAGTTGAGAGGAGCCCTTGAGTAAATTTAAATGGTCATACCTAGCGAGTGTGATATCGGATTTTTGTGTACAAACATGTGAATCGAAGCTAACAACGCTAGCTATGATATGGAATTGAAAAATCAAGATTTTGAAACTCAGGTGGAGAGACATGACGAAATTAGCAAATTTGAGGAGTGAGTTGAGAGGAGCCCTTGAGTAAATTAAAATGGTCATACCTAGCGAGTGTGATATCGCACTTTTGTGTACAAACATGCGAATCGAAGCTAACAACGCTAGCTATGATATGGAATTAAAAAATCAAGATTTTGAAACTCAGGTCGAGAGACATGACGAAATTACCAAATTTGAGGAGCGAGTTGAGAGGAGCCCTTGAGTAAATTAAAATGGTCATACCTAGCGAGTGTGATATCGGATTTTTGTGTACAAACATGCGAATCGAAGCTAACAACGCTAGCTATGATATGGAATTAAAAAATCAAGATTTTGAAACTCAGGTCGAGAGACATGACGAAATTACCAAATTTGAGGAGCGAGTTGAGAGGAGCCCTTGAGTAAATTAAAATGGTCATACCTAGCGAGTGTGATATCGGATTTTTGTGTACAAACATGCGAATCGAAGCTAACAACGCTAGCTATGATATGGAATTAAAAAATCAAGATTTTGAAACTCAGGTCGAGAGACATGACGAAATTACCAAATTTGAGGAGGGAGTTGAGAGGGACCCTTGAGTAAATTAAAATGGTCATACCTAGCGAGTGTGATATCGGATTTTTGTGTACAAACATGCGAATCGAAGCTAACAACGCTAGCTATGATATGGAATTAAAAAATCAAGATTTTGAAACTCAGGTCGAGAGACATGAAGAAATTACCAAATTTGAGGAGTGAGGTTGGAAGATCGCGTAAGTGAATAAAAATGTTCATACCTGGCTCGTGTGATATCGGATTTTTGTGTTCAAACATGCGAATCGAAGCTAACAACGCTAGCTATGATATGGAATTAAAAAATCAAGATTTTGAAACTAAGGTCGAGAGACATGACGAAATTAGCAAATTTGAGGAGTGAGTTGAGAGGAGCCCTCGAGTAAATTAAAATGGTCATACCTAGCGAGTGTGATATCGGTTTTTTGTGTACAAACATGCGAATCGAAGCTAACAAGGCTAGCTATGATATGGAATTAAAAAATCAAGATTTTGAAACTCAGGTCGAGAGACAAGAAGAAATTACCAAATTTGAGGAGGGAGTTAAGAAGAGCTATTAGGTAAATTACAATGTTCATACCTGGCTCGTGTGATATCGGATTTTTGTGTTCAAACATTGGAATCGAAGCTAACAACGCTAGGTATGATATAGAATTAAAAAATCAAGATTTTGAAACTCAGGTCGAGAGACATGACGAAATTACCAAATTTGAGGAGTGAGTTAAGAAGAGCTATTAGGTAAATTATAATGTTCATACCTGGCTCGTGTGATATCGGATTTCTGTGTTCAAACATGCGAATCGAAGCTAATAACGCTAGCTATGATATGGAATTAAAAAATCAATATTTTGAAACTGAGGTCGAGAGACATGACGAAATTAGCAAATTTGAGGAGTGAGTTGAGATGAGCCCTTGAGTAAATTAAAATGTTCATACATAGCGAGTGTGATATCGGATTTTTGTGTACAAACATGCGAATCGAAGCTAACAACGCTAGCTATGATATGGAATTAAAAAATCAAGATTTTGAAACTCAGGTCGAGAGACATGACGAAATTACCAAATTTGAGGAGTGAGTTGAGAGGAGCCCTTGAGTAAATTAAAATGGTCATACCTAGCGAGTGTGATATCGAATTTTTGTGTACAAACATGCGAATCGAAGCTAACAACGCTAGCTGTGATATGGAATTAAAAAATCAAGATATTAAAACTCAGGTCGAGAGACATGAAGAAATTACCAAATTTGAGGAGTGAGGTTAGAAGAGCGCGTGAGTGAATTAAAATGTTCATACCTGGCTCGTGTGATATCTGATTTTTGTGTTCAAACCTGCGAATCGAAGCTAACAACGCTAGCTATGATATGGAATTACAAAATCAAGATTTTGAAACTCCAGGCGAGAGACATGACGAAATTACCAAATTTGAGGAGTGAGGTTGGAAGAGCGCGTGAGTGAATTAAAATGTTCATACCTGGCTCGTGTGATATCGGATTTTTGTGTACAAACATGCGAATCGAAGCTAACAACGCTAGCTATGATATGGAATTAAAAAATCAAGATTTTGAAACCCAGGTCGCGAGACATGACGAAATTACCAAATTTGAGGAGGGAGTTGAGAGGAGCCCTTGAGTAAATTAAAATGGTCATACCTAGCGAGTGTGATATCGGATTTTTGTGTACAAACATGTGAATCGAAGCTAACAACGCTAGCTATGATATGGAATTGAAAAATCAAGATTTTGAAACTCAGGTGGAGAGACATGACGAAATTAGCAAATTTGAGGAGTGAGTTGAGAGGAGCCCTTGAGTAAATTAAAATGGTCATACCTAGCGAGTGTGATATCGCACTTTTGTGTACAAACATGCGAATCGAAGCTAACAACGCTAGCTATGATATGGAATTAAAAAATCAAGATTTTGAAACTCAGGTCGAGAGACATGACGAAATTACCAAATTTGAGGAGCGAGTTGAGAGGAGCCCTTGAGTAAATTAAAATGGTCATACCTAGCGAGTGTGATATCGGATTTTTGTGTACAAACATGCGAATCGAAGCTAACAACGCTAGCTATGATATGGAATTAAAAAATCAAGATTTTGAAACTCAGGTCGAGAGACATGACGAAATTACCAAATTTGAGGAGCGAGTTGAGAGGAGCCCTTGAGTAAATTAAAATGGTCATACCTAGCGAGTGTGATATCGGATTTTTGTGTACAAACATGCGAATCGAAGCTAACAACGCTAGCTATGATATGGAATTAAAAAATCAAGATTTTGAAACTCAGGTCAAGAGACATGACGAAATTAGCAAATTTGAGGAGGGAGTTGAGAGGAGCCCTTGAGTAAATTAAAATGTTCATACCTGGCTCGTGTGATATCGGATTTTTGTGTTCAAACATGCGAATCGAAGCTCACAACGCTAGCTATAATATGGAATTAAAAAATCAATATTTTGAAAGTCAGGTCGAGAGACATGACGAAATTAGCAAATTTGAGGAGTGAGTTGAGAGAAGCCCTTGAGTAAATTACAATGTTTATACCTGGTTCGTGTGATATCGGATTTTTGTGTTCAAACATGCGAATCGAAGCTAACAACGCTAGCTATGATATGGAATTAAAAAATCAAGATTTTGAAACTCAGGTCGAGAGACATGAAGAAATTACCAAATTTGAGGAGTGAGTTGAGAGGAGCCCTTGAGTAAATGAAAATGGTCATACCTAGCGAGTGTGATATCGGATTTTTGTGTACAAACATGCGAATCGAAGCTAACAACGCTAGCTATGATATGGAATTAAAAAATCAATATTTTGAAACTCAGGTCGAGAGACATGAAGAAATTACCAAATTTGAGGAGGGAGTTAAGAAGAGCTATTAGGTAAATTACAATGTTCATACCTGGCTCGTGTGATATCGGATTTTTGTGTTCAAACATTGGAATCGAAGCTAACAACGCTAGGTATGATATAGAATTAAAAAATCAAGATTTTGAAACTCAGGTCGAGAGACATGACGAAATTACCAAATTTGAGGAGTGAGTTAAGAAGAGCTATTAGGTAAATTATAATGTTCATACCTGGCTCGTGTGATATCGGATTTCTGTGTTCAAACATGCGAATCGAAGCTAATAACGCTAGCTATGATATGGAATTAAAAAATCAATATTTTGAAACTGAGGTCGAGAGACATGACGAAATTAGCAAATTTGAGGAGTGAGTTGAGATGAGCCCTTGAGTAAATTAAAATGTTCATACATAGCGAGTGTGATATCGGATTTTTGTGTACAAACATGCGAATCGAAGCTAACAACGCTAGCTATGATATGGAATTAAAAAATCAAGATTTTGAAACTCAGGTCGAGAGACATGACGAAATTACCAAATTTGAGGAGTGAGTTGAGAGGAGCCCTTGAGTAAATTAAAATGGTCATACCTAGCGAGTGTGATATCGAATTTTTGTGTACAAACATGCGAATCGAAGCTAACAACGCTAGCTGTGATATGGAATTAAAAAATCAAGATATTAAAACTCAGGTCGAGAGACATGAAGAAATTACCAAATTTGAGGAGTGAGGTTAGAAGAGCGCGTGAGTGAATTAAAATGTTCATACCTGGCTCGTGTGATATCTGATTTTTGTGTTCAAACCTGCGAATCGAAGCTAACAACGCTAGCTATGATATGGAATTACAAAATCAAGATTTTGAAACTCCAGGCGAGAGACATGACGAAATTACCAAATTTGAGGAGTGAGGTTGGAAGAGCGCGTGAGTGAATTAAAATGTTCATACCTGGCTCGTGTGATATCGGATTTTTGTGTACAAACATGCGAATCGAAGCTAACAACGCTAGCTATGATATGGAATTAAAAAATCAAGATTTTGAAACCCAGGTCGCGAGACATGACGAAATTACCAAATTTGAGGAGAGAGTTGAGAGGAGCCCTTGAGTAAATTAAAATGGTCATACCTAGCGAGTGTGATATCGGATTTTTGTGTACAAACATGTGAATCGAAGCTAACAACGCTAGCTATGATATGGAATTGAAAAATCAAGATTTTGAAACTCAGGTGGAGAGACATGACGAAATTAGCAAATTTGAGGAGTGAGTTGAGAGGAGCCCTTGAGTAAATTAAAATGGTCATACCTAGCGAGTGTGATATCGCACTTTTGTGTACAAACATGCGAATCGAAGCTAACAACGCTAGCTATGATATGGAATTAAAAAATCAAGATTTTGAAACTCAGGTCGAGAGACATGACGAAATTACCAAATTTGAGGAGCGAGTTGAGAGGAGCCCTTGAGTAAATTAAAATGGTCATACCTAGCGAGTGTGATATCGGATTTTTGTGTACAAACATGCGAATCGAAGCTAACAACGCTAGCTATGATATGGAATTAAAAAATCAAGATTTTGAAACTCAGGTCGAGAGACATGACGAAATTACCAAATTTGAGGAGCGAGTTGAGAGGAGCCCTTGAGTAAATTAAAATGGTCATACCTAGCGAGTGTGATATCGGATTTTTGTGTACAAACATGCGAATCGAAGCTAACAACGCTACCTATGATATGGAATTAAAAAATCAAGATTTTGAAACTCAGGTCAAGAGACATGACGAAATTAGCAAATTTGAGGAGGGAGTTGAGAGGAGCCCTTGAGTAAATTAAAATGTTCATACCTGGCTCGTGTGATATCGGATTTTTGTGTTCAAACATGCGAATCGAAGCTCACAACGCTAGCTATAATATGGAATTAAAAAATCAATATTTTGAAAGTCAGGTCGAGAGACATGACGAAATTAGCAAATTTGAGGAGTGAGTTGAGAGAAGCCCTTGAGTAAATTACAATGTTTATACCTGGTTCGTGTGATATCGGATTTTTGTGTTCAAACATGCGAATCGAAGCTAACAACGCTAGCTATGATATGGAATTAAAAAATCAAGATTTTGAAACTAAGGTCGAGAGACATGACGAAATTAGCAAATTTGAGGAGTGAGTTGAGAGGAGCCCTTGAGTAAATGAAAATGGTCATACCTAGCGAGTGTGATATCGGATTTTTGTGTACAAACATGCGAATCGAAGCTAACAACGCTAGCTATGATATGGAATTAAAAAATCAATATTTTGAAACTCAGGTCGAGAGACATGAAGAAATTACCAAATTTGAGGAGGGAGTTAAGAAGAGCTATTAGGTAAATTACAATGTTCATACCTGGCTCGTGTGATATCGGATTTTTGTGTTCAAACATTGGAATCGAAGCTAACAACGCTAGGTATGATATAGAATTAAAAAATCAAGATTTTGAAACTCAGGTCGAGAGACATGACGAAATTACCAAATTTGAGGAGTGAGTTAAGAAGAGCTATTAGGTAAATTATAATGTTCATACCTGGCTCGTGTGATATCGGATTTCTGTGTTCAAACATGCGAATCGAAGCTAATAACGCTAGCTATGATATGGAATAAAAAAATCAATATTTTGAAACTCAGGTCGAGAGACATGACGAAATTAGCAAATTTGAGGAGTGAGTTGAGAGGAGCCCTTGAGTAAATTAAAATGGTCATACATAGCGAGTGTGATATCGGATTTTTGTGTACAAACATGCGAATCGAAGCTAACAACGCTAGCTATGATATGGAATTAAAAAATCAAGATTTTGAAACTCAGGTCGAGAGACATGACGAAATTACCAAATTTGAGGAGGGAGTTGAGAGGGACCCTTGAGTAAATTAAAATGGTCATACCTAGCGAGTGTGATATCGGATTTTTGTGTACAAACATGCGAATCGAAGCTAACAACGCTAGCTATGATATGGAATTAAAAAATCAAGATTTTGAAACTCAGGTCGAGAGACATGAAGAAATTACCAAATTTGAGGAGTGAGGTTGGAAGAACGCGTGAGTGAATTAAAATGTTCATACCTGGCTCGTGTGATATCGGATTTTTGTGTTCAAACATGCGAATCGAAGCTAACAACGCTAGCTATGATATGGAATTGAAAAATGAAGATTTTGAAACTCAGGTCGAGAGACATGACAAAATTAGCAAATTTGAGGAGTGAGTTGAGAGGAGCCCTTCAGTAGATAAAAATGTTCATACCTAGCTCGTGTGATATCGGATTTTTGTGTTCAAACATCCGAATCGAAGCTAACAACGCTAGCTATGATATGGAATTAAAAAATCAAGATTTTGAAACTAAGGTCGAGAGACATGACGAAATTAGCAAATTTGAGGAGTGAGTTGAGAGGAGCCCTCGAGTAAATTAAAATGGTCATACCTAGCGAGTGTGATATCGGTTTTTTGTGTACAAACATGCGAATCGAAGCTAACAATGCTAGCTATGATATGGAATTAAAAAATCAAGATTTTGAAACTCAGGTCGAGAGACATGAAGAAATTACCAAATTTGAGGAGGGAGTTAAGAAGAGCTATTAGGTAAATTACAATGTTCATACCTGGCTCGTGTGATATCGGATTTTTGTGTTCAAACATTGGAATCGAAGCTAACAACGCTAGGTATGCTATAGAATTAAAAAATCAAGATTTTGAAACTCAGGTCGAGAGACATGACGAAATTACCAAATTTGAGGAGTGAGTTAAGAAGAGCTATTAGGTAAATTATAATGTTCATACCTGGCTCGTGTGATATCGGATTTCTGTGTTCAAACATGCGAATCGAAGCTAATAACGCTAGCTATGATATGGAATGAAAAAATCAAGATTTTGAAACTCAGGTCGAGAGACATGACGAAATTACCAAATTTGAGGAGGGAGTTGAGAGGGGCCCTTGAGTAAATTAATATGTTCATACCTAGCTCGTGTGATATCGGATTTTTGTGTACAAACATGCGAATCGAAGCTAACAACGCTAGCTATGATATGGAATTAAAAAATCAAGATTTTGAAACTCAGGTCGAGAGACATGACGAAATTACCAAATTTGAGGAGTGAGTTGAGAGGAGCCCTTGAGTAAATTATAATGTTCATACCTGGTTCGTGTGATATCGGATTTTTGTGTTCAAACATGCGAATCGAAGCTAATAACGCTATCTATGATATGGAATTAAAAAATCAAGATTTTGCAACTCAAGTCAAGAGACATGAAGAAATTACCAAATTTGAGGAGTGAGGTTGGAAGAGCGCGTGAGTGAATTAAAATGTTCATACCTGGCTCGTGTGATATCGGATTTTTGTGTTCAAACATGCGAATCGAAGCTAACAACGCTAGCTATGATATGGAATAAAAAAAACAAGATTTTCAAACTCAGGTCAAGAGACATAACGAAATTAGCAAATTTGAGGAGTGAGTTGAGAGGAGCCCTTGAGTAAATTAAAATGGTCATACCTAGAGAGTGTGATATCGGATTTTTGTGTACAAACATGCGAATCGAAGCTAACAACGCTAGCTATGATATGGAATTAAAAAATCAAGACTTTGAAACTCAGGTCAAGAGACATGACGAAATTACTAAATTTGAGGAGGGAGTTGAAAGGGGCCCTTGAGTAAATTAAAATGGTCATACCTAGCTCGTGTGATATCGGATTTTTGTGTTCAAACATGCGAATCGAAGCTAACAACGCTAGCTACGACATGGAATAAAAAAAAAGAAGATTTTGAAACTCAGGTCAAGAGACATGACGAAATTAGCAAATTTGAGGAGTGAGTTGAGAGGAGCCCTTGACTAAATTAAAATGTTCATACATAGCGAGTGTGATATCGGATTTTTGTGTACAAACATGCGAATCGAAGCTAAAAACGCTAGCTATGATATGGAATTAAAAAATCAAGATTTTGAAACTCAGGTCGAGAGACATGACGAAATTACCAAATTTGAGGAGGGAGTTGAGAGGGGCCCTTGAGTAAATTAATATGTTCATACCTAGCTCGTGTGATATCGGGTTTTTGTGTTCAAACATGCGAATCGAAGCTAACAATGCTAGCTATGATATGGAATTAAAAAATCAAGATTTTGAAACTCAGGTCGAGAGACATGAAGAAATTACCAAATTTGAGGAGGGAGTTAAGAAGAGCTATTAGGTAAATTAAAATGGTCATACCTGGCTCGTGTGATATCGGATTTTTGTTTTCAAACATTGGAATCGAAGCTAACAACGCTAGCTATGATATAGAATTAAAAAATCAAGATTTTGAAACTCAGGTCGAGAGACATGACGAAATTACCAAATTTGAGGAGTGAGTTAAGAAGAGCTATTAGGTAAATTATAATGTTCATACCTGGCTCGTGTGATATCGGATTTCTGTGTTCAAACATGCGAATCGAAGCTAATAACGCTAGCTATGATATGGAATTAAAAAATCAATATTTTGAAACTCAGGTCGAGAGACATGACGAAATTAGCAAATTTGAGGAGTGAGTTGAGATGAGCCCTTGAGTAAATTAAAATGTTCATACATAGCGAGTGTGATATCGGATTTTTGTGTACAAACATGCGAATCAAAGCTAACAACGCTAGCTATGATATGGAATTAAAAAATCAAGATTTTGAAACTCAGGTCGAGAGACATGACGAAATTACCAAATTTGAGGAGTGAGTTGAGAGGAGCCCTTGAGTAAATTATAATGTTCATACCTGGTTCGTGTGATATCGGATTTTTGTGTTCAAACATGCGAATCGAAGCTAATAACGCTAGCTATGATATGGAATTAAAAAATCAAGATTTTGCAACTCAAGTCAAGAGACATGAAGAAATTACCAAATTTGAGGAGTGAGGTTGGAAGAGCGCGTCAGTGAATTAAAATGTTCATACCTGGCTCGTGTGATATCGGATTTTTGTGTTCAAACATGCGAATCGAAGCTAACAACGCTAGCTATGATATGGAATTGAAAAATGAAGATTTTGAAACTCAGGTCAAGAGACATGACGAAATTAGCAAATTTGAGGAGTGAGTTGAGAGGAGCCCTTCAGTAGATAAAAATGTTCATACCTAGCTCGTGTGATATCGGATTTTTGTGTTCAAACATCCGAATCGAAGCTAACAACGCTAGCTATGATATGGAATTAAAAAATCAAGATTTTGAAACTAAGGTCGAGAGACATGACGAAATTAGCAAATTTGAGGAGTGAGTTGAGAGGAGCCCTCGAGTGAATTAAAATGGTCATACCTAGCGAGTGTGATATCGGTTTTTTGTGTACAAACATGCGAATCGAAGCTAACAATGCTAGCTATGATATGGAATTAAAAAATCAAGATTTTGAAACTCAGGTCGAGAGACATGAAGAAATTACCAAATTTGAGGAGGGAGTTAAGAAGAGCTATTAGGTAAATTACAATGTTCATACCTGGCTCGTGTGATATCGGATTTTTGTGTTCAAACATTGGAATCGAAGCTAACAACGCTAGCTATGATATAGAATTAAAAAATCAAGATTTTGAAACTCAGGTCGAGAGACATGACGAAATTACCAAATTTGAGGAGTGAGTTAAGAAGAGCTATTAGGTAAATTATAATGTTCATACCTGGCTCGTGTGATATCGGATTTCTGTGTTCAAACATGCGAATCGAAGCTAATAACGCTAGCTATGATATGGAATTAAAAAATCAATATTTTGAAACTCAGGTCGAGAGACATGACGAAATTAGCAAATTTGAGGAGTGAGTTGAGATGAGCCCTTGAGTAAATTAAAATGTTCATACATAGCGAGTGTGATATCGGATTTTTGTGTACAAACATGCGAATCAAAGCTAACAACGCTAGCTATGATATGGAATTAAAAAATCAAGATTTTGAAACTCAGGTCGAGAGACATGACGAAATGACCAAATTTGAGGAGTGAGTTGAGAGGAGCCCTTGAGTAAATTATAATGTTCATACCTGGTTCGTGTGATATCGGATTTTTGTGTTCAAACATGCGAATCGAAGCTAATAACGCTAGCTATGATATGGAATTAAAAAATCAAGATTTTGCAACTCAAGTCAAGAGACATGAAGAAATTACCAAATTTGAGGAGTGAGGTTGGAAGAGCGCGTCAGTGAATTAAAATGTTCATACCTGGCTCGTGTGATATCGGATTTTTGTGTTCAAACATGCGAATCGAAGCTAACAACGCTAGCTATGATATGGAATAAAAAAAACAAGATTTTCAAACTCAGGTCAAGAGACATGACGAAATTAGCAAATTTGAGGAGTGAGTTGAGAGGAGCCCTTGAGTAAATTAAAATGGTCATACCTAGAGAGTGTGATATCGGATTTTTGTGTACAAACATGCGAATCGAAGCTAACAACGCTAGCTATGATATGGAATTACAAAATCAAGATTTTGAAACTCAGGTCGAGAGACATGAAGAAATTACCAAATTTGAGGAGTGACGTTGAGAGGAGCCCTTGAGTAAATTAAAATGGTCATACCTAGCGAGTGTGATATCGGATTTTTGTGTACAAACATGCGAATCGAAGCTAACAATGCTAGCTATGATATGGAATTAAAAAAACAAGATTTTGAAACTCAGGTCGAGAGACATGACGAAATTACCAAATTTGAGGAGTGAGTTGAGAGGAGCCCTTGAGTAAATTAAAATGGTCATACCTAGCGAGTGTGATATCGGATTTTTGTGTACAAACATGCGAATCGAAGCTAACAACGCTAGCTATGATATGGAATTAAAAAATCAAGATTTTGAAACTTACGTCGAGAGATATGACGAAATTAGCAAATTTGAGGAGTGAGTTGAGAGGAGCCCTTGAGTAAATTAAAATGGTCATACCTAGCGAGTGTGATATCGGATTTTTGTGTTCAAACATGCGAATCTAAGCTAACAACGCTAGCTATGATATGGAATTAAAAAATCAAGATTTTGAAACTCAGGTCGAGAGACATGACGAAATTACCAAATTTGAGGAGCGAGTTAAGAAGAGCTATTAGGTACATTACAATGTTCATACCTGGCTCGTGTGATATCGGTTTTTTGTGTTCAAACATGCGAATCGAAGCTAACAATGCTAGCAATGATATGGAATTAAAAAATCAAGATTTTGAAACTCAGGTCGAGAGACATGACGAAATTTCCAAATTTCAGGAGGGAGTTGAGAAGAGCTAGTAGGTAAATTATAATGTTCATACCTGGTTCGTGTGATATCGGATTTTTTTGTTCAAACATTCGAATCGAAGCTAACAACGCTAGCTATGATATGGAATTAAAAAATCAATATTTTGAAACTCAGGTCGAGAGACATGACGAAATTAGCAAATTTGAGGAGTGAGTTGAGATGAGCCCTTGAGTAAATTAAAATGTTCATACATAGCGAGTGTGATATCGGATTTTTGTGTACAAACATGCGAATCGAAGCTAACAACGCTAGCTATGATATGGAATTAAAAAATCAAGATTTTGAAACTCAGGTCGAGAGACATGACGAAATTACCAAATTTGAGGAGTGAGTTGAGAGGAGCCCTTGAGTAAATTATAATGTTCATACCTGGTTCGTGTGATATCGGATTTTTGTGTTCAAACATGCGAATCGAAGCTAATAACGCTAGCTATGATATGGAATTAAAAAATCAAGATTTTGCAACTCAAGTCAAGAGACATGAAGAAATTACCAAATTTGAGGAGTGAGGTTGGAAGAGCGCGTCAGTGAATTAAAATGTTCATACCTGGCTCGTGTGATATCGGATTTTTGTGTTCAAACATGCGAATCGAAGCTAACAACGCTAGCTATGATATGGAATAAAAAAAACAAGATTTTCAAACTCAGGTCAAGAGACATGACGAAATTAGCAAATTTGAGGAGTGAGTTGAGAGGAGCCCTTGAGTAAATTAAAATGGTCATACCTAGAGAGTGTGATATCGGATTTTTGTGTACAAACATGCGAATCGAAGCTAACAACGCTAGCTATGATATGGAATTAAAAAATCAAGATTTTGAAACTTACGTCGAGAGATATGACGAAATTAGCAAATTTGAGGAGTGAGTTGAGAGGAGCCCTTGAGTAAATTAAAATGGTCATACCTAGCGAGTGTGATATCGGATTTTTGTGTTCAAACATGCGAATCTAAGCTAACAACGCTAGCTATGATATGGAATTAAAAAATCAAGATTTTGAAACTCAGGTCGAGAGACATGACGAAATTACCAAATTTGAGGAGCGAGTTAAGAAGAGCTATTAGGTACATTACAATGTTCATACCTGGCTCGTGTTCATACCTGGCTCGTGTGATATGGAAGCTAACAAGGCTAGCTATGATATGGAATTAAAAAATCAAGATTTTGCAACTCAAGTCGAGAGACATGAAGAAATTACCAAATTTGAGGAGTGAGGTTGGAAGAGCGCGTGAGTGAATTAAAATGTTCATACCTGGTCGTGTGATATCGGATTTTTGTGTTCAAACATGCGAATCGAAGCTAACAACGCTAGCTATGATATGGAATTACAAAATCAAGATTTTGAAACTCCAGTCGAGAGACATGATGAAATTACCAAATTTGAGGTGGGAGTTGAGAGGGGCCCTTGAGTAAATTAAAATGTTCATACCTAGCTCGTGTGATATCGGATTTTTGTGTTCAAACATGCGAATCGAAGCTAACAACGCTAGCTACGACATCGAATAAAAAAAAAGAAGATTTTGAAACTCAGGTCAAGAGACATGACGAAATTAGCAAATTTGAGGAGTGAGTTGAGAGGAGCCCTTGACTAAATTAAAATGTTCATACATAGCGAGTGTGATATCGGATTTTTGTGTACAAACATGCGAATCGAAGCTAAAAACGCTAGCTATGATATGGAATTAAAAAATCAAGATTTTGAAACTCAGGTCGAGAGACATGACGAAATTACCAAATTTGAGGAGGGAGTTGAGAGGGGCCCTTGAGTAAATTAATATGTTCATACCTAGCTCGTGTGATATCGGATTTTTGTGTTCAAACATGCGAATCGAAGCTAACAATGCTAGCTATGATATGGAATTAAAAAATCAAGATTTTGAAACTCAGGTCGAGAGACATGAAGAAATTACCAAATTTGAGGAGGGAGTTAAGAAGAGCTATTAGGTAAATTACAATGTTCATACCTGGCTCGTGTGATATCGGATTTTTGTGTTCAAACATTGGAATCGAAGCTAACAACGCTGGGTATGATATAGAATTAAAAAATCAAGATTTTGAAACTCAGGTCGAGAGACATGACGAAATTACCAAATTTGAGGAGTGAGTTAAGAAGAGCTATTAGGTAAATTATAATGTTCATACCTAGCTCGTGTGATATCGGATTTTTGTGTTCAAACATCCGAATCGAAGCTAACAACGCTAGCTATGATATGGAATTAAACAATCAAGATTTTGAAACTAAGGTCGAGAGACATGACGAAATTAGCAAATTTGAGGAGTGAGTTGAGAAGAGCCCTCGAGTAAATTAAAATGGTCATACCTAGCGAGTGTGATATCGGTTTTTTGTGTACAAACATGCGAATCGAAGCTAACAATGCTAGCTATGATATGGAATTAAAAAATCAAGATTTTGAAACTCAGGTCGAGAGACATGAAGAAATTACCAAATTTGAGGAGTGAGGTTGGAAGAACGCGTGAGTGAATTAAAATGTTCATACCTGGCTCGTGTGATATCGGATTTTTGTGTTCAAACATGCGAATCGAAGCTAACAACGCTAGCTATGATATGGAATAAAAAAAACAAGATTTTCAAACTCAGGTCAAGAGACATGACGAAATTAGCAAATTTGAGGAGTGAGTTGAGAGGAGCCCTTGAGTAAATTAAAATGGTCATACCTAGAGAGTGTGATATCGGATTTTTGTGTACAAACATGCGAATCGAAGCTAACAACGCTAGCTATGATATGGAATTAAAAAATCAAGATTTTGAAACTTACGTCGAGAGATATGACGAAATTAGCAAATTTGAGGAGTGAGTTGAGAGGAGCCCTTGAGTAAATTAAAATGGTCATACCTAGCGAGTGTGATATCGGATTTTTGTGTTCAAACATGCGAATCTAAGCTAACAACGCTAGCTATGATATGGAATTAAAAAATCAAGATTTTGAAACTCAGGTCGAGAGACATGACGAAATTACCAAATTTGAGGAGCGAGTTAAGAAGAGCTATTAGGTACATTACATTGTTCATACCTGGCTCGTGTGATATCGGTTTTTTGTGTTCAAACATGCGAATCGAAGCTAACAATGCTAGCTATGATATGGAATTAAAAAATCAAGATTTTGAAACTCAGGTCGAGAGACATGACGAAATTTCCAAATTTCAGGAGGGAGTTGAGAAGAGCTAGTAGGTAAATTATAATGTTCATACCTGGTTCGTGTGATATCGGATTTTTTTGTTCAAACATTCGAATCGAAGCTAACAACGCTAGCTATGATATGGAATTACAAAATCAAGATTTTGAAACTCCAGTCGAGAGACATGATGAAATTACCAAATTTGAGGAGGGAGTTGAGAGGGGCCCTTGAGTAAATTAAAATGTTCATACCTAGCTCGTGTGATATCGGATTTTTGTGTTCAAACATGCGAATCGAAGCTAACAACGCTAGCTACGACATGGAATAAAAAAAAAGAAGATTTTGAAACTCAGGTCAAGAGACATGACGAAATTAGCAAATTTGAGGAGTGAGTTGAGAGGAGCCCTTGACTAGATAAAAATGTTCATACCTAGCTCGTGTGATATCGGATTTTTGTGTTCAAACATCCGAATCGAAGCTAACAACGCTAGCTATGATATGGAATTAAAAAATCAAGATTTTGAAACTAAGGTCGAGAGACATGACGAAATTACCAAATTTGAGGAGTGAGTTGAGAGGAGCCCTCGAGTAAATTAAAATGGTCATACCGAGCGAGTGTGATATCGGTTTTTTGTGTACAAACATGCGAATCGAAGCTAACAATGCTAGCTATGATATGGAATTAAAAAATCAAGATTTTGAAACTCAGGTCGAGAGACATGAAGAAATTACCAAATTTGAGGAGGGAGTTAAGAAGAGCTATTAGGTAAATTACAATGTTCATACCTGGCTCGTGTGATATCGGATTTTTGTGTTCAAACATTGGAATCGAAGCTAACAACGCTAGGTATGCTATAGAATTAAAAAATCAAGATTTTGAAACTCAGGTCGAGAGACATGACGAAATTACCAAATTTGAGGAGTGAGTTAAGAAGAGCTATTAGGTAAATTATAATGTTCATACCTGGCTCGTGTGATATCGCATTTCTGTGTTCAAACATGCGAATCGAAGCTAATAACGCTAGCTATGATATGGAATGAAAAAATCAAGATTTTGAAACTCAGGTCGAGAGACATGACGAAATTACCAAATTTGAGGAGGGAGTTGAGAGGGGCCCTTGAGTAAATTAATATGTTCATACCTAGCTCGTGTGATATCGGTTTTTTGTGTACAAACATGCGAATCGAAGCTAACAACGCTAGCTATGATATGGAATTAAAAAATCAAGATTTTGAAACTCAGGTCGAGAGACATGACGAAATTACCAAATTTGAGGAGTGAGTTGAGAGGAGCCCTTGAGTAAATTATAATGTTCATACCTGGTTCGTGTGATATCGGATTTTTGTGTTCAAACATGCGAATCGAAGCTAATAACGCTAGCTATGATATGGAATTAAAAAATCAAGATTTTGCAACTCAAGTCAAGAGACATGAAGAAATTACCAAATTTGAGGAGTGAGGTTGGAAGAGCGCGTGAGTGAATTAAAATGTTCATACCTGGCTCGTGTGATATCGGATTTTTGTGTTCAAACATGCGAATCGAAGCTAACAACGCTAGCTATGATATGGAATAAAAAAAACAAGATTTTCAAACTGAGGTCAAGAGACATGACGAAATTAGCAAATTTGAGGAGTGAGTTGAGAGGAGCCCTTGAGTAAATTAAAATGGTCATACCTAGAGAGTGTGATATCGGATTTTTGTGTACAAACATGCGAATCGAAGCTAACAACGCTAGCTATGATATGGAATTAAAAAATCAAGACTTTGAAACTCAGGTCAAGAGACATGACGAAATTACTAAATTTGAGGAGGGAGTTGAAAGGGGCCCTTGAGTAAATTAAAATGGTCATACCTAGCTCGTGTGATATCGGATTTTTGTGTTCAAACATGCGAATCGAAGCTAACAACGCTAGCTACGACATGGAATAAAAAAAAAGAAGATTTTGAAACTCAGGTCGAGAGACATGACGAAATTACCAAATTTGAGGAGTGAGTTAAGAAGAGCTATTAGGTAAATTATAATGTTCATACCTGGCTCGTGTGATATCGGATTTCTGTGTTCAAACATGCGAATCGAAGCTAATAACGCTAGCTATGATATGGAATTAAAAAATCAATATTTTGAAACTCAGGTCGAGAGACATGACGAAATTAGCAAATTTGAGGAGTGAGTTGAGATGAGCCCTTGAGTAAATTAAAATGTTCATACATAGCGAGTGTGATATCGGATTTTTGTGTACAAACATGCGAATCAAAGCTAACAACGCTAGCTATGATATGG
Organism: Azolla caroliniana; assembly: GCF_043228905.1. NCBI lineage: Eukaryota > Viridiplantae > Streptophyta > Polypodiopsida > Salviniales > Salviniaceae > Azolla > Azolla caroliniana. Next base: position 43,112 of record NW_028230473.1, read on the forward strand.
AATTAAAAAATCAAGATTTTGAAACTCAGGTCGAGAGACATGACGAAATGACCAAATTTGAGGAGTGAGTTGAGAGGAGCCCTTGAGTAAATTATAATGTTCATACCTGGTTCGTGTGATATCGGATTTTTGTGTTCAAACATGCGAATCGAAGCTAATAACGCTAGCTATGATATGGAATTAAAAAATCAAGATTTTGCAACTCAAGTCAAGAGACATGAAGAAATTACCAAATTTGAGGAGTGAGGTTGGAAGAGCGCGTGAGTGAATTAAAATGTTCATACCTGGCTCGTGTGATATCGGATTTTTGTGTTCAAACATGCGAATCGAAGCTAACAACGCTAGCTATGATATGGAATAAAAAAAACAAGATTTTCAAACTCAGGTCAAGAGACATGACGAAATTAGCAAATTTGAGGAGTGAGTTGAGAGGAGCCCTTGAGTAAATTAAAATGGTCATACCTAGAGAGTGTGATATCGGATTTTTGTGTACAAACATGCGAATCGAAGCTAACAACGCTAGCTATGATATGGAATTACAAAATCAAGATTTTGAAACTCAGGTCGAGAGACATGAAGAAATTACCAAATTTGAGGAGTGACGTTGAGAGGAGCCCTTGAGTAAATTAAAATGGTCATACCTAGCGAGTGTGATATCGGATTTTTGTGTACAAACATGCGAATCGAAGCTAACAATGCTAGCTATGATATGGAATTAAAAAAACAAGATTTTGAAACTCAGGTCGAGAGACATGACGAAATTACCAAATTTGAGGAGTGAGTTGAGAGGAGCCCTTGAGTAAATTAAAATGGTCATACCTAGCGAGTGTGATATCGGATTTTTGTGTACAAACATGCGAATCGAAGCTAACAACGCTAGCTATGATATGGAATTAAAAAATCAAGATTTTGAAACTTACGTCGAGAGATATGACGAAATTAGCAAATTTGAGGAGTGAGTTGAGAGGAGCCCTTGAGTAAATTAAAATGGTCATACCTAGCGAGTGTGATATCGGATTTTTGTGTTCAAACATGCGAATCTAAGCTAACAACGCTAGCTATGATATGGAATTAAAAAATCAAGATTTTGAAACTCAGGTCGAGAGACATGACGAAATTACCAAATTTGAGGAGCGAGTTAAGAAGAGCTATTAGGTACATTACAATGTTCATACCTGGCTCGTGTGATATCGGTTTTTTGTGTTCAAACATGCGAATCGAAGCTAACAATGCTAGCTATGATATGGAATTAAAAAATCAAGATTTTGAAACTCAGGTCGAGAGACATGACGAAATTTCCAAATTTCAGGAGGGAGTTGAGAAGAGCTAGTAGGTAAATTATAATGTTCATACCTGGTTCGTGTGATATCGGATTTTTTTGTTCAAACATTCGAATCGAAGCTAACAACGCTAGCTATGATATGGAATTACAAAATCAAGATTTTGAAACTCCAGTCGAGAGACATGATGAAATTACCAAATTTGAGGAGGGGGTTGAGAGGGGCCCTTGAGTAAATTAAAATGTTCATACCTAGCTCGTGTGATATCGGATTTTTGTGTTCAAACATGCGAATCGAAGCTAACAACGCTAGCTACGACATGGAATAAAAAAAAAGAAGATTTTGAAACTCAGGTCAACAGACATGACGAAATTAGCAAATTTGAGGAGTGAGTTGAGAGGAGCCCTTGACTAAATTAAAATGTTCATACATAGCGAGTGTGATATCGGATTTTTGTGTACAAACATGCGAATCGAAGCTAAAAACGCTAGCTATGATATGGAATTAAAAAATCAAGATTTTGAAACTCAGGTCGAGAGACATGACGAAATTACCAAATTTGAGGAGGGAGTTGAGAGGGGCCCTTGAGTAAATTAATATGTTCATACCTAGCTCGTGTGATATCGGATTTTTGTGTTCAAACATGCGAATCGAAGCTAACAATGCTAGCTATGATATGGAATTAAAAAATCAAGATTTTGAAACTCAGGTCGAGAGACATGAAGAAATTACCAAATTTGAGGAGGGAGTTAAGAAGAGCTATTAGGTAAATTACAATGTTCATACCTGGCTCGTGTGATATCGGATTTTTGTGTTCAAACATTGGAATCGAAGCTAACAACGCTAGGTATGATATAGAATTAAAAAATCAAGATTTTGAAACTCAGGTCGAGAGACATGACGAAATTACCAAATTTGAGGAGTGAGTTAAGAAGAGCTATTAGGTAAATTATAATGTTCATACCTGGCTCGTGTGATATCGGATTTTTGTGTTCAAACATCCGAATCGAAGCTAACAACGCTAGCTATGATATGGAATTAAAAAATCAATATTTTGAAACTAAGGTCGAGAGACATGACGAAATTAGCAAATTTGAGGAGTGAGTTGAGATGAGCCCTCGAGTAAATTAAAATGGTCATACATAGCGAGTGTGATATCGGATTTTTGTGTACAAACATGCGAATCGAAGCTAACAACGCTAGCTATGATATGGAATTAAAAAATCAAGATTTTGAAACTCAGGTCGAGAGACATGACGAAATTACCAAATTTGAGGAGTGAGTTGAGAGGAGCCCTTGAGTAAATTATAATGTTCATACCTGGTTCGTGTGATATCGGATTTTTGTGTTCAAACATGCGAATCGAAGCTAATAACGCTAGCTATGATATGGAATTAAAAAATCAAGATTTTGCAACTCAAGTCAAGAGACATGAAGAAATTACCAAATTTGAGGAGTGAGGTTGGAAGAGCGCGTGAGTGAATTAAAATGTTCATACCTGGCTCGTGTGATATCGGATTTTTGTGTTCAAACATGCGAATCGAAGCTAACAACGCTAGCTATGACATGGAATAAAAAAAAACAAGATTTTGAAACTCAGGTCAAGAGACATGACGAAATTAGCAAATTTGAGGAGTGAGTTGAGAGGAGCCCTTGACTAAATTAAAATGTTCATACATAGCGAGTGTGATATCGGATTTTTGTGTACAAACATGCGAATCGAAGCTAAAAACGCTAGCTATGATATGGAATTAAAAAATCAAGATTTTGAAACTCAGGTCGAGAGACATGACGAAATTAGCAAATTTGAGGAGGGAGTTGAGAGGGGCCCTTGAGTAAATTAATATGTTCATACCTAGCTCGTGTGATATCGGATTTTTGTGTTCAAACATGCGAATCGAAGCTAACAACGCTAGCTATGATATGGAATTAAAAAATCAAGATTTTGAAACTCAGGTCGAGAGACATGACGAAATTACCAAATTTGAGGAGGGAGTTGAGAGGAGCCCTTGAGTAAATTAAAATGGTCATACCTAGAGAGTGTGATATCGGATTTTTGTGTACAAACATGCGAATCGAAGCTAACAACGCTAGCTATGATAAGGAATTAAAAAATCAAGATTTTGAAACTCAGGTCGAGAGACATGACGAAATTACCAAATTTGAGGAGTGAGTTAAGAAGAGCTATTAGGTAAATTATAATGTTCATACCTGGCTCGTGTGATATCGGATTTCTGTGTTCAAACATGCGAATCGAAGCTAACAACGCTAGCTATGATATGGAGTAAAAAAAACAAGATTTTGAAACTCAGGTCGAGAGACATGACGAAATTACCAAATTTGAGGAGTGAGTTGAGAGGAGCCCTTGAGTAAATTAAAATGGTCATACCTAGCGAGTGTGATATCGAATTTTTGTGTACAAACATGCGAATCGAAGCTAACAACGCTAGCTATGATATGGAATTAAAAAATCAAGATTTTGAAACTTACGTCGAGAGATATGACGAAATTAGCAAATTTGAGGAGTGAGTTGAGAGGAGCCCTTGAGTAAATTAAAATGGTCATACCTAGCGAGTGTGATATCGGATTTTTGTGTTCAAACATGCGAATCTAAGCTAACAACGCTAGCTATGATATGGAATTAAAAAATCAAGATTTTGAAACTCAGGTCGAGAGACATGACGAAATTACCAAATTTGAGGAGCGAGTTAAAAAGAGCTATTAGGTACATTACAATGTTCATACCTGGCTCGTGTGATATCGGTTTTTTGTGTTCAAACATGCGAATCGAAGCTAACAATGCTAGCTATGATATGGAATTAAAAAATCAAGATTTTGAAACTCAGGTCGAGAGATATGACGAAATTAGCAAATTTGAGGAGTGAGTTGAGAAGAGCTAGTAGGTAAATTATAATGTTGATACCTGGTTCGTGTGATATCGGATTTTTTTGTTCAAACATTCGAATCGAAGCTAACAACGCAAGCTATGATATGGAATTACAAAATCAAGATTTTGAAACTCCAGTCGAGAGACATGATGAAATTACCAAATTTGAGGAGGGAGTTGAGAGGGGCCCTTGAGTAAATTAAAATGTTCATACCTAGCTCGTGTGATATCGGATTTTTGTGTTCAAACATGCGAATCGAAGCTAACAACGCTAGCTACGACATGGAATAAAAACAAAGAAGATTTTGAAACTCAGGTCAAGAGACATGACGAAATTAGCAAATTTGAGGAGTGAGTTGAGAGGAGCCCTTGACTAAATTAAAATGTTCATACATAGCGAGTGTGATATCGGATTTTTGTGTACAAACATGCGAATCGAAGCTAAAAACGCTAGCTATGATATGGATTTAAAAAATCAAGATTTTCAAACTCAGGTCGAGAGACATGACGAAATTACCAAATTTGAGGAGGGAGTTGAGAGGGGCCCTTGAGTAAATTAATATGTTCATACCTAGCTCGTGTGATATCGGATTTTTGTGTTCAAACATGCGAATCGAAGCTAACAATGCTAGCTATGATATGGAATTAAAAAATCAAGATTTTGAAACTCAGGTCGAGAGACATGAAGAAATTACCAAATTTGAGGAGGGAGTTGAGAGGAGCCCTTGAGTAAATTAAAATGGTCATACCTAGAGAGTGTGATATCGGATTTTTGTGTTCAAACATTGGAATCGAAGCTAACAACGCTAGGTATGATATAGAATTAAAAAATCAAGATTTTGAAACTCAGGTCGAGAGACATGACGAAATTACCAAATTTGAGGAGTGAGTTAAGAAGAGCTATTAGGTAAATTATAATGTTCATACCTGGCTCGTGTGATATCGGATTTCTGTGTTCAAACATGCGAATCGAAGCTAATAACGCTAGCTATGATATGGAATTAAAAAATCAATATTTTGAAACTCAGGTCGAGAGACATGACGAAATTAGCAAATTTGAGGAGTGAGTTGAGATGAGCCCTTGAGTAAATTAAAATGTTCATACATAGCGAGTGTGATATCGGATTTTTATGTACAAACATGCGAATCGAAGCTAACAACGCTAGCTATGATATGGAATTAAAAAATCAAGATTTTGAAACTCAGGTCGAGAGACATGACGAAATTACCAAATTTGAGGAGTGAGTTGAGAGGAGCCCTTGAGTAAATTATAATGTTCATACCTGGTTCGTGTGATATCGGATTTTTGTGTTCAAACATGCGAATCGAAGCTAATAACGCTAGCTATGATATGGAATTAAAAAATCAAGATTTTGCAACTCAAGTCAAGAGACATGAAGAAATTACCAAATTTGAGGAGTGAGGTTGGAAGAGCGCGTGAGTGAATTAAAATGTTCATACCTGGCTCGTGTGATATCGGATTTTTGTGTTCAAACATGCGAATCGAAGCTAACAACGCTAGCTATGATATGGAATAAAAAAAACAAGATTTTCAAACTCAGGTCAAGAGACATGACGAAATTAGCAAATTTGAGGAGTGAGTTGAGAGGAGCCCTTGAGTAAATTAAAATGGTCATACCTAGAGAGTGTGATATCGGATTTTTGTGTACAAACATGCGAATCGAAGCTAACAACGCTAGCTATGATATGGAATTAAAAAATCAAGACTTTGAAACTCAGGTCAAGAGACATGACGAAATTACTAAATTTGAGGAGGGAGTTGAGAGGGGCCCTTGAGTAAATTAAAATGGTCATACCTAGCTCGTGTGATATCGGATTTTTGTGTTCAAACATGCGAATCGAAGCTAACAACGCTAGCTACGACATGGAATAAAAAAAAACAAGATTTTGAAACTCAGGTCAAGAGACATGACGAAATTAGCAAATTTGAGGAGTGAGTTGAGAGGAGCCCTTGACTAAATTAAAATGTTCATACATAGCGAGTGTGATATCGGATTTTTGTGTACAAACATGCGAATCGAAGCTAAAAACGCTAGCTATGATATGGAATTAAAAAATCAAGATTTTGAAACTCAGGTCGAGAGACATGACGAAATTAGCAAATTTGAGGAGGGAGTTGAGAGGGGCCCTTGAGTAAATTAATATGTTCATACCTAGCTCGTGTGATATCGGATTTTTGTGTTCAAACATGCGAATCGAAGCTAACAACGCTAGCTATGATATGGAATTAAAAAATCAAGATTTTGAAACTCAGGTCGAGAGACATGACGAAATTACCAAATTTGAGGAGGGAGTTGAGAGGAGCCCTTGAGTAAATTAAAATGGTCATACCTAGAGAGTGTGATATCGGATTTTTGTGTTCAAACATTGGAATCGAAGCTAACAACGCTAGGTATGATATAGAATTAAAAAATCAAGATTTTGAAACTCAGGTCGAGAGACATGACGAAATTACCAAATTTGAGGAGTGAGTTAAGAAGAGCTATTAGGTAAATTATAATGTTCATACCTGGCTCGTGTGATATCAGATTTCTGTGTTCAAACATGCGAATCGAAGCTAATAACGCTAGCTATGATATGGAATTAAAAAATCAATATTTTGAAACTCAGGTCGAGAGACATGACGAAATTAGCAAATTTGAGGAGTGAGTTGAGATGAGCCCTTGAGTAAATTAAAATGTTCATACATAGCGAGTGTGATATCGGATTTTTGTGTACAAACATGCGAATCGAAGCTAACGACGCTAGCTATGATATGGAATTAAAAAATCAAGATTTTGAAACTCAGGTCGAGAGACATGACGAAATTACCAAATTTGAGGAGTGAGTTGAGAGGAGCCCTTGAGTAAATTATAATGTTCATACCTGGTTCGTGTGATATCGGATTTTTGTGTTCAAACATGCGAATCGAAGCTAATAACGCTAGCTATGATATGGAATTAAAAAATCAAGATTTTGCAACTCAAGTCAAGAGACATGAAGAAATTACCAAATTTGAGGAGTGAGGTTGGAAGAGCGCGTGAGTGAATTAAAATGTTCATACCTGGCTCGTGTGATATCGGATTTTTGTGTTCAAACATGCGAATCGAAGCTAACAACGCTAGCTATGATATGGAATAAAAAAAACAAGATTTTCAAACTCAGGTCAAGAGACATGACGAAATTAGCAAATTTGAGGAGTGAGTTGAGAGGAGCCCTTGAGTAAATTAAAATGTTCATACATAGCGAGTGTGATATCGGATTTTTGTGTACAAACATGCGAATCGAAGCTAACAACGCTAGCTATGATATGGAATTAAAAAATCAAGATTTTGAAACTCAGGTCGAGAGACATGACGAAATTACCAAATTTGAGGAGGGGGTTGAGAGGGGCCCTTGAGTAAATTAAAATGTTCATACCTAGCTCGTGTGATATCGGATTTTTGTGTTCAAACATGCGAATCGAAGCTAACAACGCTAGCTATGATATGGCATTAAAAAATCAAGATTTTGAAACTCAGGTCGAGAGACATGACGAAATTACCAAATTTGAGGAGGGAGTTGAGAGGAGCCCTTGAGTAAATTAAAATGGTCATACCTAGAGAGTGTGATATCGGATTTTTGTGTTCAAACATTGGAATCGAAGCTAACAACGCTAGGTATGATATAGAATTAAAAAATCAAGATTTTGAAACTCAGGTCGAGAGACATGACGAAATTACCAAATTTGAGGAGTGAGTTAAGAAGAGCTATTAGGTAAATTATAATGTTCATACCTGGCTCGTGTGATATCGGATTTCTGTGTTCAAACATGCGAATCGAAGCTAATAACGCTAGCTATGATATGGAATTAAAAAATCAATATTTTGAAACTCAGGTCGAGAGACATGACGAAATTAGCAAATTTGAGGAGTGAGTTGAGATGAGCCCTTGAGTAAATTAAAATGTTCATACATAGCGAGTGTGATATCGGATTTTTGTGTACAAACATGCGAATCGAAGCTAACAACGCTAGCTATGATATGGAATTAAAAAATCAAGATTTTGAAACTCAGGTCGAGAGACATGACGAAATTACCAAATTTGAGGAGTGAGTTGAGAGGAGCCCTTGAGTAAATTATAATGTTCATACCTGGTTCGTGTGATATCGGATTTTTGTGTTCAAACATGCGAATCGAAGCTAATAACGCTAGCTATGATATGGAATTAAAAAATCAAGATTTTGCAACTCAAGTCAAGAGACATGAAGAAATTACCAAATTTGAGGAGTGAGGTTGGAAGAGCGCGTGAGTGAATTAAAATGTTCATACCTGGCTCGTGTGATATCGGATTTTTGTGTTCAAACATGCGAATCGAAGCTAACAACGCTAGCTATGATATGGAATAAAAAAAACAAGATTTTGAAACTCAGGTCAAGAGACATGACGAAATTAGCAAATTTGAAGAGTGAGTTGAGAGGAGCCCTTGAGTAAATTAAAATGGTCATACCTAGAGAGTGTGATATCGGATTTTTGTGTACAAACATGCGCATCGAAGCTAACAACGCTAGCTATGATATGGAATTAAAAAATCAAGACTTTGAAACTCAGGTCAAGAGACATGACGAAATTACTAAATTTGAGGAGGGAGTTGAGAGGGGCCCTTGAGTAAATTAAAATGGTCATACCTAGCTCGTGTGATATCGGATTTTTGTGTTCAAACATGCGAATCGAAGCTAACAACGCTAGCTACGACATGGAATAAAAAAAATCAAGATTTTGAAACTCAGGTCAAGAGACATGACGAAATTAGCAAATTTGAGGAGTGAGTTAAGAAGAGCTATTAGGTAAATTAAAATGTTCATACCTGGCTCGTGTGATATCGGATTTTTGTGTTCAAACCTGTGAATCGAAGCTAACAACGCTAGGTATGATATGGAATTACAAAATCAAGATTTGGAAACTCCAGGCGAGAGACATGACGAAATTACCAAATTTGAGGAGTGAGGTTGGAAGAGCGCGTGAGTGAATTAAAATGTTCATACCTGGCTCGTGTGATATCGGATTTTTGTGTTCAAACATGCGAATCGAAGCTAACAACGCTAGCTATGATATGGAATTAAAAAATCAAGATTTTGAAACTCAGGTCAAGAGACATGACGAAATTAGCAAATTTGAGGAGTGAGTTGAGAGGAGCCCTTGAGTAAATTAAAATGGTCATACATAGCGAGTGTGATATCGGATTTTTGTGTACAAACATGCGAATCGAAACTAACAACGCTAGCTATGATATGGAATTAAAAAATCAAGATTTTGAAACTCAGGTCGAGAGACATGACGAAATTACCAAATTTGAGGAGGGAGTTGAGAGGGACCCTTGAGTAAATTAAAATGGTCATGCCTAGCGAGTGTGATATCGGATTTTTGTGTACAAACATGCGAATCGAAGCTAACAACGCTAGCTATGATATGGAATTAAAAAATCAAGATTTTGAAACTCAGGTCGAGAGACATGACGAAATTACCAAATTTGAGGAGGGAGTTGAGAGGAGCCCTTGAGTAAATTAAAATGGTCATACCTAGAGAGTGTGATATCGGATTTTTGTGTTCAAACATTGGAATCGAAGCTAACAACGCTAGGTATGATATAGAATTAAAAAATCAAGATTTTGAAACTCAGGTCGAGAGACATGACGAAATTACCAAATTTGAGGAGTGAGTTAAGAAGAGCTATTAGGTAAATTATAATGTTCATACCTGGCTCGTGTGATATCGGATTTCTGTGTTCAAACATGCGAATCGAAGCTAATAACGCTAGCTATGATATGGAATTAAAAAATCAATATTTTGAAACTCAGGTCGAGAGACATGACGAAATTAGCAAATTTGAGGAGTGAGTTGAGATGAGCCCTTGAGTAAATTAAAATGTTCATACATAGCGAGTGTGATATCGGATTTTTGTGTACAAACATGCGAATCGAAGCTAACAACGCTAGCTATGATATGGAATTAAAAAATCAAGATTTTGAAACTCAGGTCGAGAGACATGACGAAATTACCAAATTTGAGGAGTGAGTTGAGAGGAGCCCTTGAGTAAATTATAATGTTCATACCTGGTTCGTGTGATATCGGATTTTTGTGTTCAAACATGCGAATCGAAGCTAATAACGCTAGCTATGATATGGAATTAAAAAATCAAGATTTTGCAACTCAAGTCAAGAGACATGAAGAAATTACCAAATTTGAGGAGTGAGGTTGGAAGAGCGCGTGAGTGAATTAAAATGTTCATACCTGGCTCGTGTGATATCGGATTTTTGTGTTCAAACATGCGAATCGAAGCTAACAACGCTAGCTATGATATGGAATAAAAAAAACAAGATTTTGAAACTCAGGTCAAGAGACATGACGAAATTAGCAAATTTGAAGAGTGAGTTGAGAGGAGCCCTTGAGTAAATTAAAATGGTCATACCTAGAGAGTGTGATATCGGATTTTTGTGTACAAACATGCGCATCGAAGCTAACAACGCTAGCTATGATATGGAATTAAAAAATCAAGACTTTGAAACTCAGGTCAAGAGACATGACGAAATTACTAAATCTGAGGAGGGAGTTGAGAGGGGCCCTTGAGTAAATTAAAATGGTCATACCTAGCTCGTGTGATATCGGATTTTTGTGTTCAAACATGCGAATCGAAGCTAACAACGCTAGCTACGACATGGAATAAAAAAAATCAAGATTTTGAAACTCAGGTCAAGAGACATGACGAAATTAGCAAATTTGAGGAGTGAGTTAAGAAGAGCTATTAGGTAAATTAAAATGTTCATACCTGGCTCGTGTGATATCGGATTTTTGTGTTCAAACCTGTGAATCGAAGCTAACAACGCTAGGTATGATATGGAATTACAAAATCAAGATTTGGAAACTCCAGGCGAGAGACATGACGAAATTACCAAATTTGAGGAGTGAGGTTGGAAGAGCGCGTGAGTGAATTAAAATGTTCATACCTGGCTCGTGTGATATCGGATTTTTGTGTTCAAACATGCGAATCGAAGCTAACAACGCTAGCTATGATATGGAATTAAAAAATCAAGATTTTGAAACTCAGGTCAAGAGACATGACGAAATTAGCAAATTTGAGGAGTGAGTTGAGAGGAGCCCTTGAGTAAATTAAAATGGTCATACATAGCGAGTGTGATATCGGATTTTTGTGTACAAACATGCGAATCGAAGCTAACAACGCTAGCTATGATATGGAATTAAAAAATCAAGATTTTGAAACTCAGGTCGAGAGACATGACGAAATTACCAAATTTGAGGAGGGAGTTGAGAGGGACCCTTGAGTAAATTAAAATGGTCATGCCTAGCGAGTGTGATATCGGATTTTTGTGTACAAACATGCGAATCGAAGCTAACAACGCTAGCTATGATATGGAATTAAAAAATCAAGATTTTGAAACTCAGGTCGAGAGACATGACGAAATTACCAAATTTGAGGAAGGAGTTGAGAGGAGCCCTTGAGTAAATTAAAATGGTCATACCTAGAGAGTGTGATATCGGATTTTTGTGTTCAAACATTGGAATCGAAGCTAACAACGCTAGGTATGATATAGAATTAAAAAATCAAGATTTTGAAACTCAGGTCGAGAGACATGACGAAATTACCAAATTTGAGGAGTGAGTTAAGAAGAGCTATTAGGTAAATTATAATGTTCATACCTGGCTCGTGTGATATCGGATTTCTGTGTTCAAACATGCGAATCGAAGCTAATAACGCTAGCTATGATATGGAATTAAAAAATCAATATTTTGAAACTCAGGTCGAGAGACATGACGAAATTAGCAAATTTGAGGAGTGAGTTGAGATGAGCCCTTGAGTAAATTAAAATGTTCATACATAGCGAGTGTGATATCGGATTTTTGTGTACAAACATGCGAATCGAAGCTAATAACGCTAGCTATGATATGGAATTAAAAAATCAAGATTTTGCAACTCAAGTCAAGAGACATGAAGAAATTACCAAATTTGAGGAGTGAGGTTGGAAGAGCGCGTGAGTGAATTAAAATGTTCATACCTGGCTCGTGTGATATCGGATTTTTGTGTTCAAACATGCGAATCGAAGCTAACAACGCTAGCTATGATATGGAATAAAAAAAACAAGATTTTCAAACTCAGGTCAAGAGACATGACGAAATTAGCAAATTTGAGGAGTGAGTTGAGAGGAGCCCTTGAGTAAATTAAAATGTTCATACATAGCGAGTGTGATATCGGATTTTTGTGTACAAACATGCGAATCGAAGCTAACAACGCTAGCTATGATATGGAATTAAAAAATCAAGATTTTGAAACTCAGGTCGAGAGACATGACGAAATTACCAAATTTGAGGAGGGGGTTGAGAGGGGCCCTTGAGTAAATTAAAATGTTCATACCTAGCTCGTGTGATATCGGATTTTTGTGTTCAAACATGCGAATCGAAGCTAACAACGCTAGCTATGATATGGCATTAAAAAATCAAGATTTTGAAACTCAGGTCGAGAGACATGACGAAATTACCAAATTTGAGGAGGGAGTTGAGAGGAGCCCTTGAGTAAATTAAAATGGTCATACCTAGAGAGTGTGATATCGGATTTTTGTGTTCAAACATTGGAATCGAAGCTAACAACGCTAGGTATGATATAGAATTAAAAAATCAAGATTTTGAAACTCAGGTCGAGAGACATGACGAAATTACCAAATTTGAGGAGTGAGTTAAGAAGAGCTATTAGGTAAATTATAATGTTCATACCTAGCTCGTGTGATATCGGATTTCTGTGTTCAAACATGCGAATCGAAGCTAATAACGCTAGCTATGATATGGAATTAAAAAATCAATATTTTGAAACTCAGGTCGAGAGACATGACGAAATTAGCAAATTTGAGGAGTGAGTTGAGATGAGCCCTTGAGTAAATTAAAATGTTCATACATAGCGAGTGTGATATCGGATTTTTGTGTACAAACATGCGAATCGAAGCTAACAACGCTAGCTATGATATGGAATTAAAAAATCAAGATTTTGAAACTCAGGTCGAGAGACATGACGAAATTACCAAATTTGAGGAGTGAGTTGAGAGGAGCCCTTGAGTAAATTATAATGTTCATACCTGGTTCGTGTGATATCGGATTTTTGTGTTCAAACATGCGAATCGAAGCTAATAACGCTAGCTATGATATGGAATTAAAAAATCAAGATTTTGCAACTCAAGTCAAGAGACATGAAGAAATTACCAAATTTGAGGAGTGAGGTTGGAAGAGCGCGTGAGTGAATTAAAATGTTCATACCTGGCTCGTGTGATATCGGATTTTTGTGTTCAAACATGCGAATCGAAGCTAACAACGCTAGCTATGATATGGAATAAAAAAAACAAGATTTTGAAACTCAGGTCAAGAGACATGACGAAATTAGCAAATTTGAAGAGTGAGTTGAGAGGAGCCCTTGAGTAAATTAAAATGGTCATACCTAGAGAGTGTGATATCGGATTTTTGTGTACAAACATGCGCATCGAAGCTAACAACGCTAGCTATGATATGGAATTAAAAAATCAAGACTTTGAAACTCAGGTCAAGAGACATGACGAAATTACTAAATTTGAGGAGGGAGTTGAGAGGGGCCCTTGAGTAAATTAAAATGGTCATACCTAGCTCGTGTGATATCGGATTTTTGTGTTCAAACATGCGAATCGAAGCTAACAACGCTAGCTACGACATGGAATAAAAAAAATCAAGATTTTGAAACTCAGGTCAAGAGACATGACGAAATTAGCAAATTTGAGGAGTGAGTTAAGAAGAGCTATTAGGTAAATTAAAATGTTCATACCTGGCTCGTGTGATATCGGATTTTTGTGTTCAAACCTGTGAATCGAAGCTAACAACGCTAGCTATGATATGGAATTACAAAATCAAGATTTGGAAACTCCAGGCGAGAGACATGACGAAATTACCAAATTTGAGGAGTGAGGTTGGAAGAGCGCGTGAGTGAATTAAAATGTTCATACCTGGCTCGTGTGATATCGGATTTTTGTGTTCAAACATGCGAATCGAAGCTAACAACGCTAGCTATGATATGGAATTAAAAAATCAAGATTTTGAAACTTACGTCGAGAGATATGACGAAATTAGCAAATTTGAGGAGTGAGTTGAGAGGAGCCCTTGAGTAAATTAAAATGGTCATACCTAGCGAGTGTGATATCGGATTTTTGTGTTCAAACATGCGAATCTAAGCTAACAACGCTAGCTATGATATGGAATTAAAAAATCAAGATTTTGAAACTCAGGTCGAGAGACATGACGAAATTACCAAATTTGAGGAGCGAGTTAAGAAGAGCTATTAGGTAAATTACAATGTTCATACCTGGCTCGTGTGATATCGGTTTTTTGTGTTCAAACATGCGAATCGAAGCTAACAATGCTAGCTATGATATGGAATTAAAAAATCAAGATTTTGAAACTCAGGTCGAGAGATATGACGAAATTAGCAAATTTGAGGAGTGAGTTGAGAGGAGCCCTTGAGTAAATTAAAATGGTCATACCTAGCGAGTGTGATATCGGATTTTTGTGTTCAAACATGCGAATCTAAGCTAACAACGCTAGCTATGATATGGAATTAAAAAATCAAGATTTTGAAACTCAGGTCGAGAGACATGACGAAATTAGCAAATTTGAGGAGTGAGTTGAGATGAGCCCTTGAGTAAATTAAAATGTTCATACATAGCGAGTGTGATATCGGATTTTTGTGTACAAACATGCGAATCGAAGCTAACAACGCTAGCTATGATATGGAATTAAAAAATCAAGATTTTGAAACTCAGGTCAAGAGACATGAAGAAATTAGCAAATTTGAGGAGTGAGTTGAGAGGAGCCCTTGAGTAAATTAAAATGGTCATACATAGCGAGTGTGATATCGGATTTTTGTGTACAAACATGCGAATCGAAGCTAACAACGCTAGCTATGATATGGAATTGAAAAATGAAGATTTTGAAACTCAGGTCGAGAGACATGACAAAATTACCAAATTTGAGGAGTGAGTAGAGAAGAGCCCTTGAGTAGATAAAAATGTTCATACCTAGCTCGTGTGATATCGGATTTTTGTGTTCAAACATCCGAATCGAAGCTAACAACGCTAGCTATGATATTGAATTAAAAAATCAAGATTTTGAAACTAAGGTCGAGAGACATGACGAAATTAGCAAATTTGAGGAGTGAGTTGAGAGGAGCCCTCGAGTAAATTAAAATGGTCATACCTAGCGAGTGTGATATCGGTTTTTTGTGTACAAACATGCGAATCGAAGCTAACAATGCTAGCTATGATATGGAATTAAAAAATCAAGATTTTGAAACTCAGGTCGAGAGACAGGAAGAAATTACCAAATTTGAGGAGGGAGTTAAGAAGAGCTATTAGGTAAATTACAATGTTCATACCTGGCTCGTGTGATATCGGATTTTTGTGTTCAAACATTGGAATCGAAGCTAACAACGCTAGGTATGATATAGAATTAAAAAATCAAGATTTTGAAACTCAGGTCGAGAGACATGACGAAATTACCAAATTTGAGGAGTGAGTTAAGGAGAGCTATTAGGTAAATTATAATGTTCATACCTGGCTCGTGTGATATCGGATTTCTGTGTTCAAACATGCGAATCGAAGCTAATAACGCTAGCTATGATATGGAATTAAAAAATCAATATTTTGAAACTCAGGTCGAGAGACATGACGAAATTAGCAAATTTGAGGAGTGAGTTGAGATGAGCCCTTGAGTAAATTAAAATGTTCATACATAGCGAGTGTGATATCGGATTTTTGTGTACAAACATGCGAATCGAAGCTAACGACGCTAGCTATGATATGGAATTAAAAAATCAAGATTTTGAAACTCAGGTCGAGAGACATTACGAAATTACCAAATTTGAGGAGTGAGTTGAGAGGAGCCCTTGAGTAAATTATAATGTTCATACCTGGTTCGTGTGATATCGGATTTTTGTGTTCAAACATGCGAATCGAAGCTAATAACGCTAGCTATGATATGGAATTAAAAAATCAAGATTTTGCAACTCAAGTCAAGAGACATGAAGAAATTACCAAATTTGAGGAGTGAGGTTGGAAGAGCGCGTGAGTGAATTAAAATGTTCATACCTGGCTCGTGTGATATCGGATTTTTGTGTTCAAACATGCGAATCGAAGCTAACAACGCTAGCTATGATATGGAATAAAAAAAACAAGATTTTCAAACTCAGGTCAAGAGACATGACGAAATTAGCAAATTTGAGGAGTGAGTTGAGAGGAGCCCTTGAGTAAATTAAAATGTTCATACATAGCGAGTGTGATATCGGATTTTTGTGTACAAACATGTGAATCGAAGCTAACAACGCTAGGTATGATATGGAATTACAAAATCAAGATTTGGAAACTCCAGGCGAGAGACATGACGAAATTACCAAATTTGAGGAGTGAGGTTGGAAGAGCGCGTGAGTGAATTAAAATGTTCATACCTGGCTCGTGTGATATCGGATTTTTGTGTTCAAACATGCGAATCGAAGCTAACAACGCTAGCTATGATATGGAATTAAAAAATCAAGATTTTGAAACTCAGGTCAAGAGACATGACGAAATTAGCAAATTTGAGGAGTGAGTTGAGAGGAGCCCTTGAGTAAATTAAAATGGTCATACATAGCGAGTGTGATATCGGATTTTTGTGTACAAACATGCGAATCGAAGCTAATAACGCTAGCTATGATATGGAATTAAAAAATCAAGATTTTGAAACTCAGGTCGAGAGACATGACGAAATTACCAAATTTGAGGAGGGAGTTGAGAGGGACCCTTGAGTAAATTAAAATGGTCATGCCTAGCGAGTGTGATATCGGATTTTTGTGTACAAACATGCGAATCGAAGCTAACAACGCTAGCTATGATATGGAATTAAAAAATCAAGATTTTGAAACTCAGGTCGAGAGACATGACGAAATTACCAAATTTGAGGAGTGAGTTGAGAGGAGCCCTTGAGTAAATTATAATGTTCATACCTGGTTCGTGTGATATCGGATTTTTGTGTTCAAACATGCGAATCGAAGCTAATAACGCTAGCTATGATATGGAATTAAAAAATCAAGATTTTGCAACTCAAGTCAAGAGACATGAAGAAATTACCAAATTTGAGGAGTGAGGTTGGAAGAGCGCGTGAGTGAATTAAAATGTTCATACCTGGCTCGTGTGATATCGGATTTTTGTGTTCAAACATGCGAATCGAAGCTAACAACGCTAGCTATGATATGGAATAAAAAAAACAAGATTTTCAAACTCAGGTCAAGAGACATGACGAAATTAGCAAATTTGAGGAGTGAGTTGAGAGGAGCCCTTGAGTAAATTAAAATGTTCATACATAGCGAGTGTGATATCGGATTTTTGTGTACAAACATGCGAATCGAAGCTAACAACGCTAGCTATGATATGGAATTAAAAAATCAAGATTTTGAAACTCAGGTCGAGAGACATGACGAAATTACCAAATTTGAGGAGGGGGTTGAGAGGGGCCCTTGAGTAAATTAAAATGTTCATACCTAGCTCGTGTGATATCGGATTTTTGTGTTCAAACATGCGAATCGAAGCTAACAACGCTAGCTATGATATGGAATAAAAAAAACAAGATTTTGAAACTCAGGTCGAGAGACATGATGAAATTACCAAATTTGAGGAGTGAGTTGAGAGGAGCCCTTGAGTAAATTAAAATGGTCATACCTAGCGAGTGTGATATCGGATTTTTGTGTACAAACATGCGAATCGAAGCTAACAACGCTAGCTATGATATGGAATTAAAAAATCAAGATTTTGAAACTTACGTCGAGAGATATGACGAAATTAGCAAATTTGAGGAGTGAGTTGAGAGGAGCCCTTGAGTAAATTAAAATGGTCATACCTAGCGAGTGTGATATCGGATTTTTGTGTTCAAACATGCGAATCTAAGCTAACAACGCTAGCTATGATATGGAATTAAAAAATCAAGATTTTGAAACTCAGGTCGAGAGACATGACGAAATTACCAAATTTGAGGAGCGAGTTAAGAAGAGCTATTAGGTACATTACAATGTTCATACCTGGCTCGTGTGATATCGGTTTTTTGTGTTCAAACATGCGAATCGAAGCTAACAATGCTAGCTATGATATGGAATTAAAAAATCAAGATTTTGAAACTCAGGTCGAGAGATATGACGAAATTAGCAAATTTGAGGAGTGAGTTGAGAGGAGCCCTTGAGTAAATTAAAATGGTCATACCTAGCGAGTGTGATATCGGATTTTTGTGTTCAAACATGCGAATCTAAGCTAACAACGCTAGCTATGATATGGAATTAAAAAATCAAGATTTTGAAACTCAGGTCGAGAGACATGACGAAATTAGCAAATTTGAGGAGTGAGTTGAGATGAGCCCTTGAGTAAATTAAAATGTTCATACATAGCGAGTGTGATATCGGATTTTTGTGTACAAACATGCGAATCGAAGCTAACAACGCTAGCTATGATATGGAATTAAAAAATCAAGATTTTGAAACTCAGGTCAAGAGACATGAAGAAATTAGCAAATTTGAGGAGTGAGTTGAGAGGAGCCCTTGAGTAAATTAAAATGGTCATACATAGCGAGTGTGATATCGGATTTTTGTGTACAAACATGCGAATCGAAGCTAACAACGCTAGCTATGATATGGAATTGAAAAATGAAGATTTTGAAACTCAGGTCGAGAGACATGACAAAATTACCAAATTTGAGGAGTGAGTAGAGAGGAGCCCTTGAGTAGATAAAAATGTTCATACCTAGCTCGTGTGATATCGGATTTTTGTGTTCAAACATCCGAATCGAAGCTAACAACGCTAGCTATGATATTGAATTAAAAAATCAAGATTTTGAAACTAAGGTCGAGAGACATGACGAAATTAGCAAATTTGAGGAGTGAGTTGAGAGGAGCCCTCGAGTAAATTAAAATGGTCATACCTAGCGAGTGTGATATCGGTTTTTTGTGTACAAACATGCGAATCGAAGCTAACAATGCTAGCTATGATATGGAATTAAAAAATCAAGATTTTGAAACTCAGGTCGAGAGACAGGAAGAAATTACCAAATTTGAGGAGGGAGTTAAGAAGAGCTATTAGGTAAATTACAATGTTCATACCTGGCTCGTGTGATATCGGATTTTTGTGTTCAAACATTGGAATCGAAGCTAACAACGCTAGGTATGATATAGAATTAAAAAATCAAGATTTTGAAACTCAGGTCGAGAGACATGACGAAATTACCAAATTTGAGGAGTGAGTTAAGGAGAGCTATTAGGTAAATTATAATGTTCATACCTGGCTCGTGTGATAACGGATTTCTGTGTTCAAACATGCGAATCGAAGCTAATAACGCTAGCTATGATATGGAATTAAAAAATCAATATTTTGAAACTCAGGTCGAGAGACATGACGAAATTAGCAAATTTGAGGAGTGAGTTGAGATGAGCCCTTGAGTAAATTAAAATGTTCATACATAGCGAGTGTGATATCGGATTTTTGTGTACAAACATGCGAATCGAAGCTAACAACGCTAGCTATAATATGAAATTAAAAAATCAAGATTTTGAAACTCAGGTCGAGAGACATGACGAAATTACCAAATTTGAGGAGTGAGTTGAGAGGAGCCCTTGAGTAAATTAAAATGGTCATACCTAGCGAGTGTGATATCGAATTTTTGTGTACAAACATGCGAATCGAAGCTAACAACGCTAGCTGTGATATGCAATTAAAAAATCAAGATATTGAAACTCAGGTCGAGAGACATGAAGAAATTACCAAATTTGAGGAGTGAGGTTAGAAGAGCGCGTGAGTGAATTAAAATGTTCATACCTGGCTCGTGTGATATCTGATTTTTGTGTTCAAACCTGCGAATCGAAGCTAACAACGCTAGCTATGATATGGAATTACAAAATCAAGATTTTGAAACTCCAGGCGAGAGACATGACGAAATTACCAAATTTGAGGAGTGAGGTTGGAAGAGCGCGTGAGTGAATTAAAATGTTCATACCTGGCTCGTGTGATATCGGATTTTTGTGTACAAACATGCGAATCGAAGCTAACAACGCTAGCTATGATATGGAATTAAAAAATCAAGATTTTGAAACCCAGGTCGCGAGACATGACGAAATTACCAAATTTGAGGAGGGAGTTGAGAGGAGCCCTTGAGTAAATTAAAATGGTCATACCTAGCGAGTGTGATATCGGATTTTTGTGTACAAACATGTGAATCGAAGCTAACAACGCTAGCTATGATATGGAATTGAAAAATCAAGATTTTGAAACTCAGGTGGAGAGACATGACGAAATTAGCAAATTTGAGGAGTGAGTTGAGAGGAGCCCTTGAGTAAATTAAAATGGTCATACCTAGCGAGTGTGATATCGCACTTTTGTGTACAAACATGCGAATCGAAGCTAACAACGCTAGCTATGATATGGAATTAAAAAATCAAGATTTTGAAACTCAGGTCGAGAGACATGACGAAATTAGCAAATTTGAGGAGGGAGTTGAGAGGAGCCCTTGAGTAAATTAAAATGGTCATACCTGGCTCGTGTGATATCGGATTTTTGTGTTCAAACATGCGAATCGAAGCTCACAACGCTAGCTATAATATGGAATTAAAAAATCAATATTTTGAAAGTCAGGTCGAGAGACATGACGAAATTAGCAAATTTGAGGAGTGAGTTGAGAGAAGCCCTTGAGTAAATTACAATGTTTATACCTGGTTCGTGTGATATCGGATTTTTGTGTTCAAACATGCGAATCGAAGCTAACAACGCTAGCTATGATATGGAATTAAAAAATCAAGATTTTGAAACTAAGGTCGAGAGACATGACGAAATTAGCAAATTTGAGGAGTGAGTTGAGAGGAGCCCTTGAGTAAATGAAAATGGTCATACCTAGCGAGTGTGATATCGGATTTTTGTGTACAAACATGCGAATCGAAGCTAACAACGCTAGCTATGATATGGAATTAAAAAATCAATATTTTGAAACTCAGGTCGAGAGACATGAAGAAATTACCAAATTTGAGGAGGGAGTTAAGAAGAGCTATTAGGTAAATTACAATGTTCATACCTGGCTCGTGTGATATCGGATTTTTGTGTTCAAACATTGGAATCGAAGCTAACAACGCTAGGTATGATATAGAATTAAAAAATCAAGATTTTGAAACTCAGGTCGAGAGACATGACGAAATTACCAAATTTGAGGAGTGAGTTAAGAAGAGCTATTAGGTAAATTAAAATGTTCATACCTGGCTCGTGTGATATCGGATTTTTGTGTTCAAACCTGTGAATCGAAGCTAACAACGCTAGGTATGATATGGAATTACAAAATCAAGATTTTGAAACTCCAGGCGAGAGACATGACGAAATTACCAAATTTGAGGAGTGAGGTTGGAAGAGCGCGTGAGTGAATTAAAATGTTCATACCTGGCTCACGTGATATCGGATTTTTGTGTTCAAACATGCGAATCGAAGCTAACAACGCTAGCTATGATATGGAATTAAAAAATCAAGATTTTGAAACTCAGGTCAAGAGACATGACGAAATTAGCAAATTTGAGGAGTGAGTTGAGAGGAGCCCTTGAGTAAATTAAAATGGTCATACATAGCGAGTGTGATATCGGATTTTTGTGTACAAACATGCGAATCGAAGCTAACAACGCTAGCTATGATATGGAATTAAAAAATCAAGATTTTGAAACTCAGGTCGGGAGACATGACGAAATTACCAAATTTGAGGAGGGAGTTGAGAGGGACCCTTGAGTAAATTAAAATGGTCATACCTAGCGAGTGTGATATCGGATTTTTGTGTACAAACATGCGAATCGAAGCTAACAACGCTAGCTATGATATGGAATTAAAAAATGAAGATTTTGAAACTCAGGTCGAGAGACATGACAAAATTAGCAAATTTGAGGAGTGAGTTGAGAGGAGCCCTTGAGTAGATAAAAATGTTCATACCTGGCTCGTGTGATATCGGATTTTTGTGTTCAAACATGCGAATCGAAGCTAACAACGCTAGCTATGATATGGAATTGAAAAATGAAGATTTTGAAACTCAGGTCGAGAGACATGACAAAATTAGCAAATTTGAGGAGTGAGTTGAGAGGAGCCCTTGAGTAGATAAAAATGTTCATACCTAGCTCGTGTGATATCGGATTTTTGTGTTCAAACATCCGAATCGAAGCTAACAACGCTAGCTATGATATGGAATTAAAAAATCAAGATTTTGAAACTAAGGTCGAGAGACATGACGAAATTAGCAAATTTGAGGAGTGAGTTGAGAGGAGCCCTCGAGTAAATTAAAATGGTCATACCTAGCGAGTGTGATATCGGTTTTTTGTGTACAAACATGCGAATCGAAGCTAACAATACTAGCTATGATATGGAATTAAAAAATCAAGATTTTGAAACTCAGGTCGAGAGACATGAAGAAATTACCAAATTTGAGGAGGGAGTTAAGAAGAGCTATTAGGTAAATTACAATGTTCATACCTGGCTCGTGTGATATCGGATTTTTGTGTTCAAACATTGGAATCGAAGCTAACAACGCTAGGTATGCTATAGAATTAAAAAATCAAGATTTTGAAACTCAGGTCGAGAGACATGACGAAATTACCAAATTTGAGGAGTGAGTTAAGAAGAGCTATTAGGTAAATTATAATGTTCATACCTGGC
This sequence comes from Azolla caroliniana, assembly GCF_043228905.1. Taxonomy (NCBI): domain Eukaryota; kingdom Viridiplantae; phylum Streptophyta; class Polypodiopsida; order Salviniales; family Salviniaceae; genus Azolla; species Azolla caroliniana. The sequence goes on from NW_028230473.1 coordinate 66,015, forward strand.
TCGTGTGATATCGGATTTCTGTGTTCAAACATGCGAATCGAAGCTAATAACGCTAGCTATGATATGGAATGAAAAAATCAAGATTTTGAAACTCAGGTCGAGAGACATGACGAAATTACCAAATTTGAGGAGGGAGTTGAGAGGGGCCCTTGAGTAAATTAATATGTTCATACCTAGCTCGTGTGATATCGGATTTTTGTGTACAAACATGCGAATCGAAGCTAACAACGCTAGCTATGATATGGAATTAAAAAATCAAGATTTTAAAACTCAGGTCGAGAGACATGACGAAATTACCAAATTTGAGGAGTCAGTTGAGAGGAGCCCTTGAGTAAATTATAATGTTCATACCTGGTTCGTGTGATATCGGATTTTTGTGTTCAAACATGCGAATCGAAGCTAATAACGCTAGCTATGATATGGAATTAAAAAATCATGATTTTGCAACTCAAGTCAAGAGACATGAAGAAATTACCAAATTTGAGGAGTGAGGTTGGAAGAGCGCGTGAGTGAATTAAAATGTTCATACCTGGCTCGTGTGATATCGGATTTTTGTGTTCAAACATGCGAATCGAAGCTAACAACGCTAGCTATGATATGGAATTGAAAAATGAAGATTTTGAAACTCAGGTCGAGAGACATGACAAAATTAGCAAATTTGAGGAGTGAGTTGAGAGGAGCCCTTGAGTAGATAAAAATGTTCATACCTAGCTCGTGTGATATCGGATTTTTGTGTTCAAACATCCGAATCGAAGCTAACAACGCTAGCTATGATATGGAATTAAAAAATCAAGATTTTGAAACTAAGGTCGAGAGACATGACGAAATTAGCAAATTTGAGGAGTGAGTTGAGAGGAGCCCTCGAGTAAATTAAAATGGTCATACCTAGCCAGTGTGATATCGGTTTTTTGTGTACAAACATGCGAATCGAAGCTAACAATGCTAGCTATGATATGGAATTAAAAAATCAAGATTTTGAAACTCAGGTCGAGAGACATGAAGAAATTACCAAATTTGAGGAGGGAGTTAAGAAGAGCTATTAGGTAAATTACAATGTTCATACCTGGCTCGTGTGATATCGGATTTTTGTGTACAAACATGCGAATCGAAGCTAACAATGCTAGCTATGATATGGAATTAAAAAATCAAGATTTTGAAACTCAGGTCGAGAGACATGAAGAAATTACCAAATTTGAGGAGGGAGTTAAGAAGAGCTATTAGGTAAATTACAATGTTCATACCTGGCTCGTGTGATATCGGATTTTTGTGTTCAAACATTGGAATCGAAGCTAACAACGCTAGGTATGCTATAGAATTAAAAAATCAAGATTTTGAAACTCAGGTCGAGAGACATGACGAAATTACCAAATTTGAGGAGTGAGTTAAGAAGAGCTATTAGGTAAATTATAATGTTCATACCTGGCTCGTGTGATATCGGATTTCTGTGTTCAAACATGCGAATCGAAGCTAATAACGCTAGCTATGATATGGAATGAAAAAATCAAGATTTTGAAACTCAGGTCGAGAGACATGACGAAATTACCAAATTTGAGGAGGGAGTTGAGAGGGGCCCTTGAGTAAATTAATATGTTCATACCTAGCTCGTGTGATATCGGATTTTTGTGTACAAACATGCGAATCGAAGCTAACAACGCTAGCTATGATATGGAATTAAAAAATCAAGATTTTGAAACTCAGGTCGAGAGACATGACGAAATTACCAAATTTGAGGAGTCAGTTGAGAGGAGCCCTTGAGTAAATTATAATGTTCATACCTGGTTCGTGTGATATCGGATTTTTGTGTTCAAACATGCGAATCGAAGCTAATAACGCTAGCTATGATATGGAATTAAAAAATCAAGATTTTGCAACTCAAGTCAAGAGACATGAAGAAATTACCAAATTTGAGGAGTGAGGTTGGAAGAGCGCGTGAGTGAATTAAAATGTTCATACCTGGCTCGTGTGATATCGGATTTCTGTGTTCAAACATGCGAATCGAAGCTAATAACGCTAGCTATGATATGGAATGAAAAAATCAAGATTTTGAAACTCAGGTCGAGAGACATGACGAAATTACCAAATTTGAGGAGGGAGTTGAGAGGGGCCCTTGAGTAAATTAATATGTTCATACCTAGCTCGTGTGATATCGGATTTTTGTGTACAAACATGCGAATCGAAGCTAACAACGCTAGCTATGATATGGAATTAAAAAATCAAGATTTTGAAACTCAGGTCGAGAGACATGACGAAATTACCAAATTTGAGGAGTGAGTTGAGAGGAGCCCTTGAGTAAATTATAATGTTCATACCTGGCTCGTGTGATATCGGTTTTTTGTGTTCAAACATGCGAATCGAAGCTAATAACGCTAGCTATGATATGGAATTAAAAAATCAATATTTTGAAACTCAGGTCGAGAGACATGACGAAATTAGCAAATTTGAGGAGTGAGTTGAGATGAGCCCTTGAGTAAATTAAAATGTTCATACATAGCGAGTGTGATATCGGATTTTTGTGTACAAACATGCGAATCGAAGCTAACAACGCTAGCTATGATATGGAATTAAAAAATCAAGATTTTGAAACTCAGGTCGAGAGACATGACGAAATTACCAAATTTGAGGAGTGAGTTGAGAGGAGCCCTTGAGTAAATTATAATGTTCATACCTGGTTCGTGTGATATCGGATTTTTGTGTTCAAACATGCGAATCGAAGCTAATAACGCTAGCTATGATATGGAATTAAAAAATCAAGATTTTGCAACTCAAGTCAAGAGACATGAAGAAATTACCAAATTTGAGGAGTGAGGTTGGAAGAGCGCGTGAGTGAATTAAAATGTTCATACCTGGCTCGTGTGATATCGGATTTTTGTGTTCAAACATGCGAATCGAAGCTAACAACGCTAGCTATGATATGGAATAAAAAAATCAAGATTTTCAAACTCAGGTCGAGAGACATGACGAAATTACCAAATTTGAGGAGTGAGTTGAGAGGAGCCCTTGAGTAAATTAAAATGGTCATACCTAGCGAGTGTGATATCGGATTTTTGTGTACAAACATGCGAATCGAAGCTAACAACGCTAGCTATGATATGGAATTAAAAAATCAAGATTTTGAAACTCAGGTCGAGAGACATGACGAAATTACCAAATTTGAGGAGGGGGTTGAGAGGGGCCCTTGAGTAAATTAAAATGTTCATACCTAGCTCGTGTGATATCGGATTTTTGTGTTCAAACATGCGAATCGAAGCTAACAACGCTAGCTATGATATGGAGTAAAAAAAACAAGATTTTGAAACTCAGGTCGAGAGACATGACGAAATTAGCAAATTTGAGGAGTGAGTTGAGAGGAGCCCTTGAGTAAATTAAAATGGTCATACCTAGCGAGTGTGATATCGGATTTTTGTGTACAAACATGCGAATCGAAGCTAACAACGCTAGCTATGATATGGAATTAAAAAATCAAGATTTTGAAACTTACGTCGAGAGATATGACGAAATTAGCAAATTTGAGGAGTGAGTTGAGAGGAGCCCTTGAGTAAATTAAAATGGTCATACCTAGCGAGTGTGATATCGGATTTTTGTGTTCAAACATGCGAATCTAAGCTAACAACGCTAGCTATGATATGGAATTAAAAAATCAAGATTTTGAAACTCAGGTCGAGAGACATGACGAAATTACCAAATTTGAGGAGCGAGTTAAGAAGAGCTATTAGGTACATTACAATGTTCATACCTGGCTCGTGTGATATCGGTTTTTTGTGTTCAAACATGCGAATCGAAGCTAACAATGCTAGCTATGATATGGAATTAAAAAATCAAGATTTTGAAACTCAGGTCGAGAGACATGACGAAATTACCAAATTTGAGGAGGGAGTTGAGAGGGGCCCTTGAGTAAATTAATATGTTCATACCTAGCTCGTGTGATATCGGATTTTTGTGTTCAAACATGCGAATCGAAGCTAACAACGCTAGCTATGATATGGAATTAAAAAATCAAGATTTTGAAACTCAGGTCGAGAGACATGACGAAATTACCAAATTTGAGGAGGGAGTTGAGAGGAGCCCTTGAGTAAATTAAAATGGTCATACCTAGAGAGTGTGATATCGGATTTTTGTGTTCAAACATTGGAATCGAAGCTAACAACGCTAGGTATGATATAGAATTAAAAAATCAAGATTTTGAAACTCAGGTCGAGAGACATGACGAAATTACCAAATTTGAGGAGTGAGTTAAGAAGAGCTATTAGGTAAATTATAATGTGCATACCTGGCTCGTGTGATATCGGATTTCTGTGTTCAAACATGCGAATCGAAGCTAATAACGCTAGCTATGATATGGAATTAAAAAATCAATATTTTGAAACTCAGGTCGAGAGACATGACGAAATTAGCAAATTTGAGGAGTGAGTTGAGATGAGCCCTTGAGTAAATTAAAATGTTCATACATAGCGAGTGTGATATCGGATTTTTGTGTACAAACATGCGAATCGAAGCTAACAACGCTAGCTATGATATGGAATTAAAAAATCAAGATTTTGAAACTCAGGTCGAGAGACATGACGAAATTACCAAATTTGAGGAGTGAGTTGAGAGGAGCCCTTGAGTAAATTATAATGTTCATACCTGGTTCGTGTGATATCGGATTTTTGTGTTCAAACATGCGAATCGAAGCTAATAACGCTAGCTATGATATGGAATTAAAAAATCAAGATTTTGCAACTCAAGTCAAGAGACATGAAGAAATTACCAAATTTGAGGAGTGAGGTAGGAAGAGCGCGTGAGTGAATTAAAATGTTCATACCTGGCTCGTGTGATATCGGATTTTTGTGTTCAAACATGCGAATCGAAGCTAACAACGCTAGCTATGATATGGAATAAAAAAAACAAGATTTTCAAACTCAGGTCAAGAGACATGACGAAATTAGCAAATTTGAGGAGTGAGTTGAGAGGAGCCCTTGAGTAAATTAAAATGGTCATACCTAGAGAGTGTGATATCGGATTTTTGTGTACAAACATGCGAATCGAAGCTAACAACGCTAGCTATGATATGGAATTAAAAAATCAAGACTTTGAAACTCAGGTCAAGAGACATGACGAAATTACTAAATTTGAGGAGGGAGTTGAGAGGGGCCCTTGAGTAAATTAAAATGGTCATACCTAGCTCGTGTGATATCGGATTTTTGTGTTCAAACATGCGAATCGAAGCTAACAACGCTAGCTACGACATGGAATAAAAAAAAACAAGATTTTGAAACTCAGGTCAAGAGACATGACGAAATTAGCAAATTTGAGGAGTGAGTTGAGAGGAGCCCTTGACTAAATTAAAATGTTCATACATAGCGAGTGTGATATCGGATTTTTGTGTACAAACATGCGAATCGAAGCTAAAAACGCTAGCTATGATATGGAATTAAAAAATCAAGATTTTGAAACTCAGGTCGAGACACATGACGAAATTACCAAATTTGAGGAGGGAGTTGAGAGGGGCCCTTGAGTAAATTAATATGTTCATACCTAGCTCGTGTGATATCGGATTTTTGTGTTCAAACATGCGAATCGAAGCTAACAACGCTAGCTATGATATGGAATTAAAAAATCAAGATTTTGAAACTCAGGTCGAGAGACATGACGAAATTACCAAATTTGAGGAGGGAGTTGAGAGGAGCCCTTGAGTAAATTAAAATGGTCATACCTAGAGAGTGTGATATCGGATTTTTGTGTACAAACATGCGAATCGAAGCTAACAACGCTAGCTATGATATGGAATTAAAAAATCAAGACTTTGAAACTCAGGTCAAGAGACATGACGAAATTACTAAATTTGAGGAGGGAGTTGAGAGGGGCCCTTGAGTAAATTAAAATGGTCATACCTAGCTCGTGTGATATCGGATTTTTGTGTTCAAACATGCGAATCGAAGCTAACAACGCTAGCTACGACATGGAATAAAAAAAAACAAGATTTTGAAACTCAGGTCAAGAGACATGACGAAATTAGCAAATTTGAGGAGTGAGTTGAGAGGAGCCCTTGACTAAATTAAAATGTTCATACATAGCGAGTGTGATATCGGATTTTTGTGTACAAACATGCGAATCGAAGCTAAAAACGCTAGCTATGATATGGAATTAAAAAATCAAGATTTTGAAACTCAGGTCGAGACACATGACGAAATTACCAAATTTGAGGAGGGAGTTGAGAGGGGCCCTTGAGTAAATTAAAATGGTCATACCTAGCGAGTGTGATATCGGATTTTTGTGTACAAACATGCGAATCGAAGCTAACAACGCTAGCTATGATATGGAATTAAAAAATCAAGATTTTGAAACTTACGTCGAGAGATATGACGAAATTAGCAAATTTGAGGAGTGAGTTGAGAGGAGCCCTTGAGTAAATTAAAATGGTCATACCTAGCGAGTGTGATATCGGATTTTTGTGTTCAAACATGCGAATCTAAGCTAACAACGCTAGCTATGATATGGAATTAAAAAATCAAGATTTTGAAACTCAGGTCGAGAGACATGACGAAATTACCAAATTTGAGGAGCGAGTTAAGAAGAGCTATTAGGTACATTACAATGTTCATACCTGGCTCGTGTGATATCGGTTTTTTGTGTTCAAACATGCGAATCGAAGCTAACAATGCTAGCTATGATATGGAATTAAAAAATCAAGATTTTGAAACTCAGGTCGAGAGACATGACGAAATTACCAAATTTGAGGAGGGAGTTGAGAGGGGCCCTTGAGTAAATTAATATGTTCATACCTAGCTCGTGTGATATCGGATTTTTGTGTTCAAACATGCGAATCGAAGCTAACAACGCTAGCTATGATATGGAATTAAAAAATCAAGATTTTGAAACTCAGGTCGAGAGACATGACGAAATTACCAAATTTGAGGAGGGAGTTGAGAGGAGCCCTTGAGTAAATTAAAATGGTCATACCTAGAGAGTGTGATATCGGATTTTTGTGTTCAAACATTGGAATCGAAGCTAACAACGCTAGGTATGATATAGAATTAAAAAATCAAGATTTTGAAACTCAGGTCGAGAGACATGACGAAATTACCAAATTTGAGGAGTGAGTTAAGAAGAGCTATTAGGTAAATTATAATGTGCATACCTGGCTCGTGTGATATCGGATTTCTGTGTTCAAACATGCGAATCGAAGCTAATAACGCTAGCTATGATATGGAATTAAAAAATCAATATTTTGAAACTCAGGTCGAGAGACATGACGAAATTAGCAAATTTGAGGAGTGAGTTGAGATGAGCCCTTGAGTAAATTAAAATGTTCATACATAGCGAGTGTGATATCGGATTTTTGTGTACAAACATGCGAATCGAAGCTAACAACGCTAGCTATGATATGGAATTAAAAAATCAAGATTTTGAAACTCAGGTCGAGAGACATGACGAAATTACCAAATTTGAGGAGTGAGTTGAGAGGAGCCCTTGAGTAAATTATAATGTTCATACCTGGTTCGTGTGATATCGGATTTTTGTGTTCAAACATGCGAATCGAAGCTAATAACGCTAGCTATGATATGGAATTAAAAAATCAAGATTTTGCAACTCAAGTCAAGAGACATGAAGAAATTACCAAATTTGAGGAGTGAGGTAGGAAGAGCGCGTGAGTGAATTAAAATGTTCATACCTGGCTCGTGTGATATCGGATTTTTGTGTTCAAACATGCGAATCGAAGCTAACAACGCTAGCTATGATATGGAATAAAAAAAACAAGATTTTCAAACTCAGGTCAAGAGACATGACGAAATTAGCAAATTTGAGGAGTGAGTTGAGAGGAGCCCTTGAGTAAATTAAAATGGTCATACCTAGAGAGTGTGATATCGGATTTTTGTGTACAAACATGCGAATCGAAGCTAACAACGCTAGCTATGATATGGAATTAAAAAATCAAGACTTTGAAACTCAGGTCAAGAGACATGACGAAATTACTAAATTTGAGGAGGGAGTTGAGAGGGGCCCTTGAGTAAATTAAAATGGTCATACCTAGCTCGTGTGATATCGGATTTTTGTGTTCAAACATGCGAATCGAAGCTAACAACGCTAGCTACGACATGGAATAAAAAAAAACAAGATTTTGAAACTCAGGTCAAGAGACATGACGAAATTAGCAAATTTGAGGAGTGAGTTGAGAGGAGCCCTTGACTAAATTAAAATGTTCATACATAGCGAGTGTGATATCGGATTTTTGTGTACAAACATGCGAATCGAAGCTAAAAACGCTAGCTATGATATGGAATTAAAAAATCAAGATTTTGAAACTCAGGTCGAGACACATGACGAAATTACCAAATTTGAGGAGGGAGTTGAGAGGGGCCCTTGAGTAAATTAATATGTTCATACCTAGCTCGTGTGATATCGGATTTTTGTGTTCAAACATGCGAATCGAAGCTAACAACGCTAGCTATGATATGGAATTAAAAAATCAAGATTTTGAAACTCAGGTCGAGAGACATGACGAAATTACCAAATTTGAGGAGGGAGTTGAGAGGAGCCCTTGAGTAAATTAAAATGGTCATACCTAGAGAGTGTGATATCGGATTTTTGTGTACAAACATGCGAATCGAAGCTAACAACGCTAGCTATGATATGGAATTAAAAAATCAAGACTTTGAAACTCAGGTCAAGAGACATGACGAAATTACTAAATTTGAGGAGGGAGTTGAGAGGGGCCCTTGAGTAAATTAAAATGGTCATACCTAGCTCGTGTGATATCGGATTTTTGTGTTCAAACATGCGAATCGAAGCTAACAACGCTAGCTACGACATGGAATAAAAAAAAACAAGATTTTGAAACTCAGGTCAAGAGACATGACGAAATTAGCAAATTTGAGGAGTGAGTTGAGAGGAGCCCTTGACTAAATTAAAATGTTCATACATAGCGAGTGTGATATCGGATTTTTGTGTACAAACATGCGAATCGAAGCTAAAAACGCTAGCTATGATATGGAATTAAAAAATCAAGATTTTGAAACTCAGGTCGAGACACATGACGAAATTACCAAATTTGAGGAGGGAGTTGAGAGGGGCCCTTGAGTAAATTAATATGTTCATACCTAGCTCGTGTGATATCGGATTTTTGTGTTCAAACATGCGAATCGAAGCTAACAACGCTAGCTATGATATGGAATTAAAAAATCAAGATTTTGAAACTCAGGTCGAGAGACATGACGAAATTACCAAATTTGAGGAGGGAGTTGAGAGGAGCCCTTGAGTAAATTAAAATGGTCATACCTAGAGAGTGTGATATCGGATTTTTGTGTTCAAACATTGGAATCGAAGCTAACAACGCTAGGTATGATATAGAATTAAAAAATCAAGATTTTGAAACTCAGGTCGAGAGACATGACGAAATTACCAAATTTGAGGAGTGAGTTAAGAAGAGCTATTAGGTAAATTATAATGTTCATACCTGGCTCGTGTGATATCGGATTTCTGTGTTCAAACATGCGAATCGAAGCTAATAACGCTAGCTATGATATGGAATTAAAAAATCAATATTTTGAAACTCAGGTCGAGAGACATGACGAAATTAGCAAATTTGAGGAGTGAGTTGAGATGAGCCCTTGAGTAAATTAAAATGTTCATACATAGCGAGTGTGATATCGGATTTTTGTGTACAAACATGCGAATCGAAGTTAACAACGCTAGCTATGATATGGAATTAAAAAATCAAGATTTTGAAACTCAGGTCGAGAGACATGACGAAATTACCAAATTTGAGGAGTGAGTTGAGAGGAGCCCTTGAGTAAATTATAATGTTCATACCTGGTTCGTGTGATATCGGATTTTTGTGTTCAAACATGCGAATCGAAGCTAATAACGCTAGCTATGATATGGAATTAAAAAATCAAGATTTTGCAACTCAAGTCAAGAGACATGAAGAAATTACCAAATTTGAGGAGTGAGGTTGGAAGAGCGCGTGAGTGAATTAAAATGTTCATACCTGGCTCGTGTGATATCGGATTTTTGTGTTCAAACATGCGAATCGAAGCTAACAACGCTAGCTATGATATGGAATAAAAAAAACAAGATTTTCAAACTGAGGTCAAGAGACATGACGAAATTAGCAAATTTGAGGAGTGAGTTGAGAGGAGCCCTTGAGTAAATTAAAATGTTCATACATAGCGAGTGTGATATCGGATTTTTGTGTACAAACATGCGAATCGAAGCTAACAACGCTAGCTATGATATGGAATTAAAAAATCAAGATTTTGAAACTCAGGTCGAGAGACATGACGAAATTACCAAATTTGAGGAGGGGGTTGAGAGGGGCCCTTGAGTAAATTAAAATGTTCATACCTAGCTCGTGTGATATCGGATTTTTGTGTTCAAACATGCGAATCGAAGCTAACAACGCTAGCTATGATATGGAATAAAAAAAACAAGATTTTGAAACTCAGGTCGAGAGACATGACGAAATTATCAAATTTGAGGAGTGAGTTGAGAGGAGCCCTTGAGTAAATTAAAATGGTCATACCTAGCGAGTGTGATATCGGATTTTTGTGTACAAACATGCGAATCGAAGCTAACAACGCTAGCTATGATATGGAATTAAAAAATCAAGATTTTGAAACTCAGGTCGAGAGACATGACGAAATTACCAAATTTGAGGAGGGGGTTGAGAGGGGCCCTTGAGTAAATTAAAATGTTCATACCTAGCTCGTGTGATATCGGATTTTTGTGTTCAAACATGCGAATCGAAGCTAACAACGCTAGCTATGATATGGAGTAAAAAAAACAAGATTTTGAAACTCAGGTCGAGAGACATGACGAAATTACCAAATTTGAGGAGTGAGTTGAGAGGAGCCCTTGAGTAAATTAAAATGGTCATACCTAGCGATTGTGATATCGGATTTTTGTGTACAAACATGCGAATCGAAGCTAACAACGCTAGCTATGATATGGAATTAAAAAATCAAGATTTTGAAACCTACGTCGAGAGATATGACGAAATTAGCAAATTTGAGGAGTGAGTTGAGAGGAGCCCTTGAGTAAATTAAAATGGTCATACCTAGCGAGTGTGATATCGGATTTTTGTGTTCAAACATGCGAATCTAAGCTAACAACGCTAGCTATGATATGGAATTAAAAAATCAAGATTTTGAAACTCAGGTCGAGAGACATGACGAAATTACCAAATTTGAGGAGCGAGTTAAGAAGAGCTATTAGGTACATTACAATGTTCATACCTGGCTCGTGTGATATCGGTTTTTTGTGTTCAAACATGCGAATCGAAGCTAACAATGCTAGCTATGATATGGAATTAAAAAATCAAGATTTTGAAACTCAGGTCGAGAGACATGACGAAATTTCCAAATTTCAGGAGGGAGTTGAGAAGAGCTAGTAGGTAAATTATAATGTTCATACCTGGTTCGTGTGATATCGGATTTTTTTGTTCAAACATTCGAATCGAAGCTAACAACGCTAGCTATGATATGGAATTACAAAATCAAGATTTTGAAACTCCAGTCGAGAGACATGATGAAATTACCAAATTTGAGGAGTGACGTTGGAAGAGCGCGTGAGTGAATTAAAATGTTCATACCTGGCTCGTGTGATATCGGATTTTTGTGTTCAAACATGCAAATCGAAGCTAACAACGCTAGCTATGATATGGAATAAAAAAAACAAGATTTTGAAACTCAGGTCAAGAGACATGACGAAATTAGCAAATTTGAGGAGTGAGTTGAGAGGAGCCCTTGAGTAAAGTAAAATGTTCATACCTAGCGAGTGTGATATCCGCTTTTTGTGTAAAAACATGCGAATCGAAGCTAACAACGCTAGCTATGATATGGAATTAAAAAATCAAGACTTTGAAACTCAGGTCAAGAGACATGACGAAATTACTAAATTTGAGGAGGGAGTTGAGAGGGGCCCTTGAGTAAATTAAAATGGTAATACCTAGCTCGTGTGATATCGGATTTTTGTGTTCAAACCTGCGAATCGAAGCTAACAACGCTAGCTACGACATGGAATAAAAAAAAACAAGATTTTGAAACTCAGGTCAAGAGACATGACGAAATTAGCAAATTTGAGGAGTGAGTTGAGAGGAGCCCTTGAGTAAATTAAAATGTTCATACATAGCGAGTGTGATATCGGATTTTTGTGTACAAACATGTGAATCGAAGCTAACAACGCTAGCTATGATATGGAATTAAAAAATCAAGATTTTGAAACTCAGGTCGAGAGACATGACGAAATTACCAAATTTGAGGAGTGAGTTGAGAGGAGCCCTTGAGTAAATTAAAATGGTCATACCTAGCGAGTGTGATATCGGATTTTTGTGTACAAACATGCGAATCGAAGCTTACAACGCTAGCTATGATATGGAATTACAAAATCAAGATTTTGAAACTCAGGTCGAGAGACATGACGAAATTACCAAATTTGAGGAGGGAGTTGAGAGGGGCCCTTGAGTAAATTAAAATGTTCATACCTAGCGAGTGTGATATCGGATTTTTGTGTTCAAACATGCGAATCGAAGCTAACAATGCTAGCTATGATATGGAATTAAAAAATCAAGATTTTGAAACTCAGGTCGAGAGACATGACAAAATTTCCAAATTTCAGGAGGGAGTTGAGAAGAGCTAGTAGGTAAATTATAATGTTCATACCTGGTTCGTGTGATATCGGATTTTTGTGTTCAAACATGCGAATCGAAGCTAATAACGCTAGCTATGATATGGAATTAAAAAATGAAGATTTTGCTACTCAAGTCGAGAGACATGAAGAAATTACCAAATTTGAGGAGTGAGGTTGGAAGAGCGCGTGAGTGAATTAAAATGTTCATACCTGGCTCGTGTGATATCGGATTTTTGTGTTCAAACATGCGAATCGAAGCTAACAACGCTAGCTATCATATGGAATAAAAAAAACAAGATTTTGAAACTCAGGTCAAGAGACATGACGAAATTAGCAAATTTGAGGAGTGAGTTGAGAGGAGCCCTTGAGTAAATTAAAATGTTCATACCTAGCGAGTGTGATATCGGCTTTTTGTGTACAAACATGCGAATCGAAGCTAACAACGCTAGCTATGATATGGAATTAAAAAATCAAGACTTTGAAACTTACGTCGAGAGATATGACGAAATTAGCAAATTTGAGGAGTGAGTTGAGAGGAGCCCTTGAGTAAATTAAAATGGTCATACCTAGCGAGTGTGATATCGGATTTTTGTGTACAAACATGCGAATCGAAGCTAACAACGCTAGCTATGATATGGAATTACAAAATGAAGATTTTGAAACTCAGGTCGAGAGACATGACGAAATTACCAAATTTGAGGAGGGAGTTGAGAGGGGCTCTTGAGTAAATTAAAATGTTCATACCTAGCGAGTGTGATATCGGATTTTTGTGTTCAAACATGCGAATCGAAGCTAACAATGCTAGCTATGATATGGAATTAAAAAATCAAGATTTTGAAACTCAGGTCGAGAGATATGACGAAATTTCCAAATTTCAGGAGGGAGTTGAGAAGAGCTAGTAGGTAAATTATAATGTTCATACCTGGTTCGTGTGATATCGGATTTTTGTGTTCAAACATGCGAATCGAAGCTAATAACGCTAGCTATGATATGGAATTAAAAAATCAAGATTTTGCAACTCAAGTCAAGAGACATGAAGAAATTACCAAATTTGAGGAGTGAGTTGAGAGGAGCCCTTGAGTAAATTAAAATGGTCATACCTAGCGAGTGTGATATCGGATTTTTGTGTACAAACATGCGAATCGAAGCTAACAACGCTAGCTATGATATGGAATTAAAAAATCAAGATTTTGAAACTTACGTCGAGAGATATGACGAAATTAGCAAATTTGAGGAGTGAGTTGAGATGAGCCCTTGAGTAAATTAAAATGGTCATACCTAGCGAGTGTGATATCGGATTTTTGTGTTCAAACATGCGAATCTAAGCTAACAACGCTAGCTATGATATGGAATTAAAAAATCAAGATTTTGAAACTCAGGTCGAGAGACATGAAGAAATTACCAAATTTGAGGAGGGAGTTAAGAAGAGCTATTAGGTAAATTACAATGTTCATACCTGGCTCGTGTGATATCGGATTTTTGTGTTCAAACATTGGAATCGAAGCTAACAACGCTAGGTATGCTATAGAATTAAAAAATCAAGATTTTGAAACTCAGGTCGAGAGACATGACGAAATTACCAAATTTGAGGAGTGAGTTAAGAAGAGCTATTAGGTAAATTATAATGTTCATACCTGGCTCGTGTGATATCGGATTTCTGTGTTCAAACATGCGAATCGAAGCTAATAACGCTAGCTATGATATGGAATGAAAAAATCAAGATTTTGAAACTCAGGTCGAGAGACATGACGAAATTACCAAATTTGAGGAGGGAGTTGAGAGGGGCCCTTGAGTAAATTAATATGTTCATACCTAGCTCGTGTGATATCGGATTTTTGTGTACAAACATGCGAATCGAAGCTAACAACGCTAGCTATGATATGGAATGAAAAAATCAAGATTTTGAAACTCAGGTCGAGAGACATGACGAAATTACCAAATTTGAGGAGTGAGTTGAGAGGAGCCCTTGAGTAAATTATAATGTTCATACCTGGTTCGTGTGATATCGGATTTTTGTGTTCAAACATGCGAATCGAAGCTAATAACGCTAGCTATGATATGGAATTAAAAAATCAAGATTTTGCAACTCAAGTCAAGAGACATGAAGAAATTACCAAATTTGAGGAGTGAGGTTGGAAGAGCGCGTGAGTGAATTAAAATGTTCATACCTGGCTCGTGTGATATCGGATTTTTGTGTTCAAACATGCGAATCGAAGCTAACAACGCTAGCTATGATATGGAATAAAAAAAACAAGATTTTCAAACTGAGGTCAAGAGACATGACGAAATTAGCAAATTTGAGGAGTGAGTTGAGAGGAGCCCTTGAGTAAATTAAAATGATCATACCTAGAGAGTGTGATATCGGATTTTTGTGTACAAACATGCGAATCGAAGCTAACAACGCTAGCTATGATATGGAATTAAAAAATCAAGACTTTGAAACTCAGGTCAAGAGACATGACGAAATTACTAAATTTGAGGAGGGAGTTGAAAGGGGCCCTTGAGTAAATTAAAATGGTCATACCTAGCTCGTGTGATATCGGATTTTTGTGTTCAAACATGCGAATCGAAGCTAACAACGCTAGCTACGACATGGAATAAAAAAAAAGAAGATTTTGAAACTCAGGTCAAGAGACATGACGAAATTAGCAAATTTGAGGAGTGAGTTGAGAGGAGCCCTTGACTAAATTAAAATGTTCATACCTAGCTCGTGTGATATCGGATTTTTGTGTACAAACATGCGAATCGAAGCTAAAAACGCTAGCTATGATATGGAATTAAAAAATCAAGATTTTGAAACTCAGGTCGAGAGACATGACGAAATTACCAAATTTGAGGAGGGAGTTGAGAGGGGCCCTTGAGTAAATTAATATGTTCATACCTAGCTCGTGTGATATCGGATTTTTGTGTTCAAACATGCGAATCGAAGCTAACAATGCTAGCTATGATATGGAATTAAAAAATCAAGATTTTGAAATTCAGGTCGAGAGACATGAAGAAATTACCAAATTTGAGGAGGGAGTTAAGAAGAGCTATTAGGTAAATTACAATGTTCATACCTGGCTCGTGTGATATCGGATTTTTGTGTTCAAACATTGGAATCGAAGCTAACAACGCTAGCTATGATATAGAATTAAAAAATCAAGATTTTGAAACTCAGGTCGAGAGACATGACGAAATTACCAAATTTGAGGAGTGAGTTAAGAAGAGCTATTAGGTAAATTATAATGTTCATACCTGGCTCGTGTGATATCGGATTTCTGTGTTCAAACATGCGAATCGAAGCTAATAACGCTAGCTATGATATGGAATTAAAAAATCAATATTTTGAAACTCAGGTCGAGAGACATGACGAAATTAGCAAATTTGAGGAGTGAGTTGAGATGAGCCCTTGAGTAAATTAAAATGTTCATACATAGCGAGTGTGATATCGGATTTTTGTGTACAAACATGCGAATCGAAGCTAACAACGCTAGCTATGATATGGAATTAAAAAATCAAGATTTTGAAACTCAGGTCGAGGGACATGACGAAATTACCAAATTTGAGGAGTGAGTTGAGAGGAGCCCTTGAGTAAATTATAATGTTCATACCTGGTTCGTGTGATATCGGATTTTTGTGTTCAAACATGCGAATCGAAGCTAATAACGCTAGCTATGATATGGAATTAAAAAATCAAGATTTTGCAACTCAAGTCAAGAGACATGAAGAAATTACCAAATTTGAGGAGTGAGGTTGGAAGAGCGCGTGAGTGAATTAAAATGTTCATACCTGGCTCGTGTGATATCGGATTTTTGTGTTCAAACATGCGAATCGAAGCTAACAACGCTAGCTATGATATGGAATAAAAAAATCAAGATTTTCAAACTCAGGTCGAGAGACATGACGAAATTACCAAATTTGAGGAGTGAGTTGAGAGGAGCCCTTGAGTAAATTAAAATGGTCATACCTAGCGAGTGTGATATCGGATTTTTGTGTACAAACATGCGAATCGAAGCTAACAACGCTAGCTATGATATGGAATTAAAAAATCAAGATTTTGAAACTCAGGTCGAGAGACATGACGAAATTACCAAATTTGAGGAGGGGGTTGAGAGGGGCCCTTGAGTAAATTAAAATGTTCATACCTAGCTCGTGTGATATCGGATTTTTGTGTTCAAACATGCGAATCGAAGCTAACAACGCTAGCTATGATATGGAGTAAAAAAAACAAGATTTTGAAACTCAGGTCGAGAGACATGACGAAATTACCAAATTTGAGGAGTGAGTTGAGAGGAGCCCTTGAGTAAATTAAAATGGGCATACCTAGCGAGTGTGATATCGGATTTCTGTGTTCAAACATGCGAATCGAAGCTAATAACGCTAGCTATGATATGGAATGAAAAAATCAAGATTTTGAAACTCAGGTCGAGAGACATGACGAAATTACCAAATTTGAGGAGGGAGTTGAGAGGGGCCCTTGAGTAAATTAATATGTTCATACCTAGCTCGTGTGATATCGGATTTTTGTGTACAAACATGCGAATCGAAGCTAACAACGCTAGCTATGATATGGAATTAAAAAATCAAGATTTTGAAACTCAGGTCGAGAGACATGACGAAATTACCAAATTTGAGGAGTGAGTTGAGAGGAGCCCTTGAGTAAATTATAATGTTCATACCTGGTTCGTGTGATATCGGATTTTTGTGTTCAAACATGCGAATCGAAGCTAATAACGCTAGCTATGATATGGAATTAAAAAATCAAGATTTTGCAACTCAAGTCAAGAGACATGAAGAAATTACCAAATTTGAGGAGTGAGGTTGGAAGAGCGCGTGAGTGAATTAAAATGTTCATACCTGGCTCGTGTGATATCGGATTTTTGTGTTCAAACATGCGAATCGAAGCTAACAACGCTAGCTATGATATGGAATAAAAAAAACAAGATTTTCAAACTGAGGTCAAGAGACATGACGAAATTAGCAAATTTGAGGAGTGAGTTGAGAGGAGCCCTTGAGTAAATTAAAATGGTCATACCTAGAGAGTGTGATATCGGATTTTTGTGTACAAACATGCGAATCGAAGCTAACAACGCTAGCTATGATATGGAATTAAAAAATCAAGACTTTGAAACTCAGGTCAAGAGACATGACGAAATTACTAAATTTGAGGAGGGAGTTGAAAGGGGCCCTTGAGTAAATTAAAATGGTCATACCTAGCTCGTGTGATATCGGATTTTTGTGTTCAAACATGCGAATCGAAGCTAACAACGCTAGCTACGACATGGAATAAAAAAAAAGAAGATTTTGAAACTCAGGTCAAGAGACATGACGAAATTAGCAAATTTGAGGAGTGAGTTGAGAGGAGCCCTTGACTAAATTAAAATGTTCATACCTAGCTCGTGTGATATCGGATTTTTGTGTACAAACATGCGAATCGAAGCTAAAAACGCTAGCTATGATATGGAATTAAAAAATCAAGATTTTGAAACTCAGGTCGAGAGACATGACGAAATTACCAAATTTGAGGAGGGAGTTGAGAGGGGCCCTTGAGTAAATTAATATGTTCATACCTAGCTCGTGTGATATCGGATTTTTGTGTTCAAACATGCGAATCGAAGCTAACAATGCTAGCTATGATATGGAATTAAAAAATCAAGATTTTGAAATTCAGGTCGAGAGACATGAAGAAATTACCAAATTTGAGGAGGGAGTTAAGAAGAGCTATTAGGTAAATTACAATGTTCATACCTGGCTCGTGTGATATCGGATTTTTGTGTTCAAACATTGGAATCGAAGCTAACAACGCTAGCTATGATATAGAATTAAAAAATCAAGATTTTGAAACTCAGGTCGAGAGACATGACGAAATTACCAAATTTGAGGAGTGAGTTAAGAAGAGCTATTAGGTAAATTATAATGTTCATACCTGGCTCGTGTGATATCGGATTTCTGTGTTCAAACATGCGAATCGAAGCTAATAACGCTAGCTATGATATGGAATTAAAAAATCAATATTTTGAAACTCAGGTCGAGAGACATGACGAAATTAGCAAATTTGAGGAGTGAGTTGAGATGAGCCCTTGAGTAAATTAAAATGTTCATACATAGCGAGTGTGATATCGGATTTTTGTGTACAAACATGCGAATCGAAGCTAACAACGCTAGCTATGATATGGAATTAAAAAATCAAGATTTTGAAACTCAGGTCGAGAGACATGACGAAATTACCAAATTTGAGGAGTGAGTTGAGAGGAGCCCTTGAGTAAATTATAATGTTCATACCTGGTTCGTGTGATATCGGATTTTTGTGTTCAAACATGCGAATCGAAGCTAATAACGCTAGCTATGATATGGAATTAAAAAATCAAGATTTTGCAACTCAAGTCAAGAGACATGAAGAAATTACCAAATTTGAGGAGTGAGGTTGGAAGAGCGCGTGAGTGAATTAAAATGTTCATACCTGGCTCGTGTGATATCGGATTTTTGTGTTCAAACATGCGAATCGAAGCTAACAACGCTAGCTATGATATGGAATAAAAAAATCAAGATTTTCAAACTCAGGTCGAGAGACATGACGAAATTACCAAATTTGAGGAGTGAGTTGAGAGGAGCCCTTGAGTAAATTAAAATGGTCATACCTAGCGAGTGTGATATCGGATTTTTGTGTACAAACATGCGAATCGAAGCTAACAACGCTAGCTATCATATGGAATTGAAAAATCAAGATTTTGAAACTCAGGTCGAGAGACATGACGAAATTAGCAAATTTGAGGAGTGAGTTGAGAGAAGCCCTTGAGTAAATTAAAATGTTCATACCTAGCGAGTGTGATATCGGAATTTTGTGTACAAACATGCGAATCGAAGCTAATAACGCTAGCTATGATATGGAATTAAAAAATCAAGATTTTGCAACTCAAGTCAAGAGACATGAAGAAATTACCAAATTTGAGGAGTGAGGTTGGAAGAGCGCGTGAGTGAATTAAAATGTTCATACCTGGCTCGTGTGATATCGGATTTTTGTGTTCAAACATGCGAATCGAAGCTAACAACGCTAGCTATGATATGGAATAAAAAAATCAAGATTTTCAAACTCAGGTCGAGAGACATGACGAAATTACCAAATTTGAGGAGTGAGTTGAGAGGAGCCCTTGAGTAAATTAAAATGGTCATACCTAGCGAGTGTGATATCGGATTTTTGTGTACAAACATGCGAATCGAAGCTAACAACGCTAGCTATCATATGGAATTGAAAAATCAAGATTTTGAAACTCCGGTCGAGAGACATGACGAAATTACCAAATTTGAGGAGTGAGTTGAGAGGAGCCCTTGAGTAAATTAAAATGGTCATACCTAGCGAGTGTGATATCGGATTTTTGTGTACAAACATGCGAATCGAAGCTAACAACGCTAGCTATGATATGGAATTAAAAAATCAAGATTTTGAAACTCAGGTCGAGAGACATGACGAAATTACCAAATTTGAGGAGGGGGTTGAGAGGGGCCCTTGAGTAAATTAAAATGTTCATACCTAGCTCGTGTGATATCGGATTTTTGTGTTCAAACATGCGAATCGAAGCTAACAACGCTAGCTATGATATGGAGTAAAAAAAACAAGATTTTGAAACTCAGGTCGAGAGACATGACGAAATTACCAAATTTGAGGAGTGAGTTGAGAGGAGCCCTTGAGTAAATTAAAATGGTCATACCTAGCGAGTGTGATATCGGATTTTTGTGTACAAACATGCGAATCGAAGCTAACAACGCTAGCTATGATATGGAATTAAAAAATCAAGATTTTGAAACTTACGTCGAGAGATATGACGAAATTAGCAAATTTGAGGAGTGAGTTGAGAGGAGCCCTTGAGTAAATTAAAATGGTCATACCTAGCGAGTGTGATATCGGATTTTTGTGTTCAAACATGCGAATCTAAGCTAACAACGCTAGCTATGATATGGAATTAAAAAATCAAGATTTTGAAACGCAGGTCGAGAGACATGACGAAATTACCAAATTTGAGGAGCGAGTTAAGAAGAGCTATTAGGTACATTACAATGTTCATACCTGGCTCGTGTGATATCGGTTTTTTGTTTTCAAACATGCGAATCGAAGCTAACAATGCTAGCTATGATATGGAATTAAAAAATCAAGATTTTGAAACTCAGGTCGAGAGACATGACGAAATTACCAAATTTGAGGAGGGAGTTGAGAGGGGCCCTTGAGTAAATTAAAATGTTCATACCTAGCGAGTGTGATATCGGATTTTTGTGTTCAAACATGCGAATCGAAGCTAACAACGCTAGCTATGATATGGAATTAAAAAATCAAGATTTTGAAACTCAGGTCGAGAGACATGACGAAATTACCAAATTTGAGGAGGGAGTTGAGAGGAGCCCTTGAGTAAATTAAAATGGTCATACCTAGAGAGTGTGATATCGGATTTTTGTGTTCAAACATTGGTATCGAAGCTAACAACGCTAGGTATGATATAGAATTAAAAAATCAAGATTTTGAAACTCAGGTCGAGAGACATGACGAAATTACCAAATTTGAGGAGTGAGTTAAGAAGAGCTATTAGGTAAATTATAATGTTCATACCTGGCTCGTGTGATATCGGATTTCTGTGTTCAAACATGCGAATCGAAGCTAATAACGCTAGCTATGATATGGAATTAAAAAATCAATATTTTGAAACTCAGGTCGAGAGACATGACGAAATTAGCAAATTTGAGGAGTGAGTTGAGATGAGCCCTTGAGTAAATTAAAATGTTCATACATAGCGAGTGTGATATCGGATTTTTGTGTACAAACATGCGAATCGAAGCTAACAACGCTAGCTATGATATGGAATTAAAAAATCAAGATTTTGAAACTCAGGTCGAGAGACATGACGAAATTACCAAATTTGAGGAGTGAGTTGAGAGGAGCCCTTGAGTAAATTATAATGTTCATACCTGGTTCGTGTGATATCGGATTTTTGTGTTCAAACATGCGAATCGAAGCTAATAACGCTAGCTATGATATGGAATTAAAAAATCAAGATTTTGCAACTCAAGTCAAGAGACATGAAGAAATTACCAAATTTGAGGAGTGAGGTAGGAAGAGCGCGTGAGTGAATTAAAATGTTCATACCTGGCTCGTGTGATATCGGATTTTTGTGTTCAAACATGCGAATCGAAGCTAACAACGCTAGCTATGATATGGAATAAAAAAAACAAGATTTTCAAACTCAGGTCAAGAGACATGACGAAATTAGCAAATTTGAGGAGTGAGTTGAGAGGAGTCCTTGAGTAAATTAAAATGGTCATACCTAGAGAGTGTGATATCGGATTTTTGTGCACAAACATGCGAATCGAAGCTAACAACGCTAGCTATGATATGGAATTAAAAAATCAAGACTTTGAAACTCAGGTCAAGAGACATGACGAAATTACTAAATTTGAGGAGGGAGTTGAGAGGGGCCCTTGAGTAAATTAAAATGGTCATACCTAGCTCGTGTGATATCGGATTTTTGTGTTCAAACATGCGAATCGAAGCTAACAACGCTAGCTACGACATGGAATAAAAAAAAACAAGATTTTGAAACTCAGGTCAAGAGACATGACGAAATTAGCAAATTTGAGGAGTGAGTTGAGAGGAGCCCTTGAGTAAATTAAAATGTTCATACATAGCGAGTGTGATATCGGATTTTTGTGTACAAACATGCGAATCGAAGCTAAAAACGCTAGCTATGATATGGAATTAAAAAATCAAGATTTTGAAACTCAGGTCGAGAGACATGACGAAATTACCAAATTTGAGGAGGGAGTTGAGAGGGGCCCTTGAGTAAATTAATATGTTCATACCTAGCTCGTGTGATATCGGATTTTTGTGTTCAAACATGCGAATCGAAGCTAACAACGCTAGCTATGATATGGAATTAAAAAATCAAGATTTTGAAACTCAGGTCGAGAGACATGACGAAATTTCCAAATTTCAGGAGGGAGTTGAGAAGAGCTAGTAGGTAAATTATAATGTTCATACCTGGTTCGTGTGATATCGGATTTTTTTGTTCAAACATTCGAATCGAAGCTAACAACGCTAGCTATGATATGGAATTACAAAATCAAGATTTTGAAACTCCAGTCGAGAGACATGATGAAATTACCAAATTTGAGGAGTGACGTTGGAAGAGCGCGTGAGTGAATTAAAATGTTCATACCTGGCTCGTGTGATATCGGATTTTTGTGTTCAAACATGCAAATCGAAGCTAACAACGCTAGCTATGATATGGAATAAAAAAAACAAGATTTTGAAACTCAGGTCAAGAGACATGACGAAATTAGCAAATTTGAGGAGTGAGTTGAGAGGAGCCCTTGAGTAAAGTAAAATGTTCATACCTAGCGAGTGTGATATCGGCTTTTTGTGTACAAACATGCGAATCGAAGCTAACAACGCTAGCTATGATATGGAATTAAAAAATCAAGACTTTGAAACTCAGGTCAAGAGACATGACGAAATTACTAAATTTGAGGAGGGAGTTGAGAGGGGCCCTTGAGTAAATTAAAATGGTCATACCTAGCTCGTGTGATATCGGATTTTTGTGTTCAAACATGCGAATCGAAGCTAACAACGCTAGCTACGACATGGAATAAAAAAAAACAAGATTTTGAAACTCAGGTCAAGAGACATGACGAAATTAGCAAATTTGAGGAGTCAGTTGAGAGGAGCCCTTGAGTAAATTAAAATGTTCATACATAGCGAGTGTGATATCGGATTTTTGTGTACAAACATGCGAATCGAAGCTAACAACGCTAGCTATGATATGGAATTAAAAAATCAAGATTTTGAAACTCAGGTCGAGAGACATGACGAAATTACCAAATTTGAGGAGGGGGTTGAGAGGGGCCCTTGAGTAAATTAAAATGTTCATACCTAGCTCGTGTGATATCGGATTTTTGTGTTCAAACATGCGAATCGAAGCTAAGAACGCTAGCTATGATATGGAATAAAAAAAACAAGATTTTGAAACTCAGGTCGAGAGACATGACGAAATTACCAAATTTGAGGAGTGAGTTGAGAGGAGCCCTTGAGTAAATTAAAATGGTCATACCTAGCGAGTGTGATATCGGATTTTTGTGTACAAACATGCGAATCGAAGCTAACAACGCTAGCTATGATATGGAATTACAAAATCAAGATTTTGAAACTCAGGTCGAGAGACATGACGAAATTACCAAATTTGAGGAGGGAGTTGAGAGGGGCCCTTGAGTAAATTAAAATGTTCATACCTAGCGAGTGTGATATCGGATTTTTGTGTTCAAACATGCGAATCGAAGCTAACAATGCTAGCTATGATATGGAATTAAAAAATCAAGATTTTGAAACTCAGGTCGAGAGACATGACAAAATTTCCAAATTTCAGGAGGGAGTTGAGAAGAGCTAGTAGGTAAATTATAATGTTCATACCTGGTTCGTGTGATATCGGATTTTTGTGTTCAAACATGCGAATCGAAGCTAATAACGCTAGCTATGATATGGAATTAAAAAATCAAGATTTTGCAACTCAAGTCGAGAGACATGAAGAAATTACCAAATTTGAGGAGTGAGGTTGGAAGAGCGCGTGAGTGAATTAAAATGTTCATACCTGGCTCGTGTGATATCGGATTTTTGTGTTCAAACATGCGAATCGAAGCTAACAACGCTAGCTATCATATGGAATAAAAAAAACAAGATTTTGAAACTCAGGTCAAGAGACATGACGAAATTAGCAAATTTGAGGAGTGAGTTGAGAGGAGCCCTTGAGTAAATTAAAATGTTCATACCTAGCGAGTGTGATATCGGCTTTTTGTGTACAAACATGCGAATCGAAGCTAACAATGCTAGCTATGATATGGAATTAAAAAATCAAGACTTTGAAACTTACGTCGAGAGATATGACGAAATTAGCAAATTTGAGGAGTGAGTTGAGAGGAGCCCTTGAGTAAATTAAAATGGTCATACCTAGCGAGTGTGATATCGGATTTTTGTGTACAAACATGCGAATCGAAGCTAACAACGCTAGCTATGATATGGAATTACAAAATGAAGATTTTGAAACTCAGGTCGAGAGACATGACGAAATTACCAAATTTGAGGAGGGAGTTGAGAGGGGCCCTTGAGTAAATTAAAATGTTCATACCTAGCGAGTGTGATATCGGATTTTTGTGTTCAAACATGCGAATCGAAGCTAACAATGCTAGCTATGATATGGAATTAAAAAATCAAGATTTTGAAACTCAGGTCGAGAGATATGACGAAATTTCCAAATTTCAGGAGGGAGTTGAGAAGAGCTAGTAGGTAAATTATAATGTTCATACCTGGTTCGTGTGATATCGGATTTTTGTGTTCAAACATGCGAATCGAAGCTAATAACGCTAGCTATGATATGGAATTAAAAAATCAAGATTTTGCAACTCAAGTCAAGAGACATGACGAAATTACCAAATTTGAGGAGTGAGTTGAGAGGAGCCCTTGAGTAAATTAAAATGGTCATACCTAGCGAGTGTGATATCGGATTTTTGTGTACAAACATGCGAATCGAAGCTAACAACGCTAGCTATGATATGGAATTAAAAAATCAAGATTTTGAAACTTACGTCGAGAGATATGACGAAATTAGCAAATTTGAGGAGTGAGTTGAGATGAGCCCTTGAGTAAATTAAAATGGTCATACCTAGCGAGTGTGATATCGGATTTTTGTGTTCAAACATGCGAATCTAAGCTAACAACGCTAGCTATGATATGGAATTAAAAAATCAAGATTTTGAAACTCAGGTCGAGAGACATGACGAAATTACCAAATTTGAGGAGCGAGTTAAGAAGAGCTATTAGGTACATTACAATGTTCATACCTGGCTCGTGTGATATCGGTTTTTTGTGTTCAAACATGCGAATCGAAGCTAACAATGCTAGCTATGATATGGAATTAAAAAATCAAGATTTTGAAACTCAGGTCGAGAGACATGAAGAAATTACCAAATTTGAGGAGGGAGTTAAGAAGAGCTATTAGGTAAATTACAATGTTCATACCTGGCTCGTGTGATATCGGATTTTTGTGTTCAAACATGCGAATCGAAGCTAATAACGCTAGGTATGATATAGAATTAAAAAATCAAGATTTTGAAACTCAGGTCGAGAGACATGACGAAATTACCAAATTTGAGGAGTGAGTTAAGAAGAGCTATTAGGTAAATTATAATGTTCATACCTGGCTCGTGTGATATCGGATTTCTGTGTTTAAACATGCGAATCGAAGCTAATAACGCTAGCTATGATATGGAATTAAAAAATCAATATTTTGAAACTCAGGTCGAGAGACATGACGAAATTAGCAAATTTGAGGAGTGAGTTGAGATGAGCCCTTGAGTAAATTAAAAAGTTCATACATAGCGAGTGTGATATCGGATTTTTGTGTACAAACATTAGAATCGAAGCTAACAACGCTAGCTATGATATGGAATTAAAAAATCAAGATTTTGAAACTTACGTCGAGAGATATGACGAAATTAGCAAATTTGAGGAGTGAGTTGAGAGGAGCCCTTGAGTAAATTAAAATGGTCATACCTAGCGAGTGTGATATCGGATTTTTGTGTACAAACATGCGAATCGAAGCTAACAACGCTAGCTATGATATGGAATTACAAAATGAAGATTTTGAAACTCAGGTCGAGAGACATGACGAAATTACCAAATTTGAGGAGGGAGTTGAGAGGGGCCCTTGAGTAAATTAAAATGTTCATACCTAGCGAGTGTGATATCGGATTTTTGTGTTCAAACATGCGAATCGAAGCTAACAATGCTAGCTATGATATGGAATTAAAAAATCAAGATTTTGAAACTCAGGTCGAGAGATATGACGAAATTTCCAAATTTCAGGAGGGAGTTGAGAAGAGCTAGTAGGTAAATTATAATGTTCATACCTGGTTCGTGTGATATCGGATTTTTGTGTTCAAACATGCGAATCGAAGCTAATAACGCTAGCTATGATATGGAATTAAAAAATCAAGATTTTGCAACTCAAGTCAAGAGACATGACGAAATTACCAAATTTGAGGAGTGAGTTGAGAGGAGCCCTTGAGTAAATTAAAATGGTCATACCTAGCGAGTGTGATATCGGATTTTTGTGTACAAACATGCGAATCGAAGCTAACAACGCTAGCTATGATATGGAATTAAAAAATCAAGATTTTGAAACTTACGTCGAGAGATATGACGAAATTAGCAAATTTGAGGAGTGAGTTGAGATGAGCCCTTGAGTAAATTAAAATGGTCATACCTAGCGAGTGTGATATCGGATTTTTGTGTTCAAACATGCGAATCTAAGCTAACAACGCTAGCTATGATATGGAATTAAAAAATCAAGATTTTGAAACTCAGGTCGAGAGACATGACGAAATTACCAAATTTGAGGAGCGAGTTAAGAAGAGCTATTAGGTACATTACAATGTTCATACCTGGCTCGTGTGATATCGGTTTTTTGTGTTCAAACATGCGAATCGAAGCTAACAACGCTAGCTATGATATGGAATAAAAAAAACAAGATTTTGAAACTCAGGTCAAGAGACATGACGAAATTAGCAAATTTGAGGAGTGAGTTGAGAGGAGCCCTTGAGTAAAGTAAAATGTTCATATCTAGCGAGTGTGATATCGGCTTTTTGTGTACAAACATGCGAATCGAAGCTAACAACGCTAGCTATGATATGGAATTAAAAAATCAAGACTTTGAAACTCAGGTCAAGAGACATGACGAAATTACTAAATTTGAGGAGGGAGTTGAGAGGGGCCCTTGAGTAAATTAAAATGGTCATACCTAGCTCGTGTGATATCGGATTTTTGTGTTCAAACATGCGAATCGAAGCTAACAACGCTAGCTACGACCTGGAATAAAAAAAAACAAGATTTTGAAACTCAGGTCAAGAGACATGACGAAATTAGCAAATTTGAGGAGTGAGTTGAGAGGAGCCCTTGAGTAAATTAAAATGGTCATACCTAGAGAGTGTGATATCGGATTTTTGTGTACAAACATGCGAATCGAAGCTAACAACGCTAGCTATGATATGGAATTAAAAAATCAAGACTTTGAAACTCAGGTCAAGAGACATCACGAAATTACTAAATTTGAGGAGGGAGTTGAAAGGGGCCCTTGAGTAAATTAAAATGGTCATACCTAGCTCGTGTGATATCGGATTTTTGTGTTCAAACATGCGAATCGAAGCTAACAACGCTAGCTACGACATGGAATAAAAAAAAACAAGATTTTGAAACTCAGGTCAAGAGACATGACGAAATTAGCAAATTTGAGGAGTGAGTTGAGAGGAGCCCTTGAGTAAATTAAAATGTTCATACATAGCGAGTGTGATATCGGATTTTTGTGTACAAACATGCGAATCGAAGCTAACAACGCTAGCTATGATATGGAATTAAAAAATCAAGATTTTGAAACTCAGGTCGAGAGACATGACGAAATTACCAAATTTGAGGAGGGGGTTGAGAGGGGCCCTTGAGTAAATTAAAATGTTCATACCTAGCTCGTGTGATATCGGATTTTTGTGTTCAAACATGCGAATCGAAGCTAAGAACGCTAGCTATGATATGGAATAAAAAAAACAAGATTTTGAAACTCAGGTCGAGAGACATGACGAAATTACCAAATTTGAGGAGTGAGTTGAGAGGAGCCCTTGAGTAAATTAAAATGGTCATACCTAGCGAGTGTGATATCGGATTTTTGTGTACAAACATGCGAATCGAAGCTAACAACGCTAGCTATGACATGGAATTAAAAAATCAAGATTTTGAAACTCAGGTCGAGAGACATGACGAAATTACCAAATTTGAGGAGGGGGTTGAGAGGGGCCCTTGAGTAAATTAAAATGTTCATACCTAGCTCGTGTGATATCGGATTTTTGTGTTCAAACATGCGAATCGAAGCTAACAACGCTAGCTATGATATGGAATTAAAAAAAACAAGATTTTGAAACTCAGGTCAAGAGACATGACGAAATTAGCAAATTTGAGGAGTGAGTTGAGAGCAAATTTGAGGAGTGAGTTGAGATGAGCCCTTGAGTAAATTAAAATGTTCATACATAGCGAGTGTGATATCGGATTTTTGTGTACAAACATGCGAATCGAAGCTAACAACGCTAGCTATGATATGGAATTAAAAAATCAAGATTTTGAAACTTACGTCGAGAGATATGACGAAATTAGCAAATTTGAGGAGTGAGTTGAGAGGAGCCCTTGAGTAAATTAAAATGGTCATACCTAGCGAGTGTGATATCGGATTTTTGTGTTCAAACTTGCGAATCTAAGCTAACAACGCTAGCTATGATATGGAATTAAAAAATCAAGATTTTGAAACTCAGGTCGAGAGACATGACGAAATTACCAAATTTGAGGAGCGAGTTAAGAAGAGCTATTAGGTACATTACAATGTTCATACCTGGCTCGTGTGATATCGGTTTTTTGTGTTCAAACATGCGAATCGAAGCTAACAATGCTAGCTATGATATGGAATTAAAAAATCAAGATTTTGAAACTCAGGTCGAGAGACATGAAGAAATTACCAAATTTGAGGAGGGAGTTAAGAAGAGCTATTAGGTAAATTACAATGTTCATACCTGGCTCGTGTGATATCGGATTTTTGTGTTCAAACATTGGAATCGAAGCTAATAACGCTAGGTATGATATAGAATTAAAAAATCAAGATTTTGAAACTCAGGTCGAGAGACATGACGAAATTACCAAATTTGAGGAGTGAGTTAAGAAGAGCTATTAGGTAAATTATAATGTTCATACCTGGCTCGTGTGATATCGGATTTCTGTGTTTAAACATGCGAATCGAAGCTAATAACGCTAGCTATGATATGGAATTAAAAAATCAATATTTTGAAACTCAGGTCGAGAGACATGACGAAATTACCAAATTTGAGGAGTGAGTTGAGAGGAGCCCTTGAGTAAATTAAAATGGTCATACCTAGCGAGTGTGATATCGGATTTTTGTGTACAAACATGCGAATCGAAGCTAACAACGCTAGCTATGATATGGAATTAAAAAATCAACATTTTGAAACTCAGGTCGAGAGACATGACGAAATTACCAAATTTGAGGAGGGGGTTGAGAGGGGCCCTTGAGTAAATTAAAATGTTCATACCTAGCTCGTGTGATATCGGATTTTTGTGTTCAAACATGCGAATCGAAGCTAACAACGCTAGCTATGATATGGAGTAAAAAAAACAAGTTTTTGAAACTCAGGTCGAGAGACATGACGAAATTACCAAATTTGAGGAGTGAGTTGAGAGGAGCCCTTGAGTAAATTAAAATGGTCATACCTAGCGATTGTGATATCGGATTTTTGTGTACAAACATGCGAATCGAAGCTAACAACGCTAGCTATGATATAGAATTAAAAAATCAAGACTTTGAAACTTACGTCGAGAGATATGACGAAATTAGCAAATTTGAGGAGTGAGTTGAGAGGAGCCCTTGAGTAAATTAAAATGGTCATACCTAGCAAGTGTGATATCGGATTTTTGTGTTCAAACTTGCGAATCTAAGCTAACAACGCTAGCTATGATATGGAATTAAAAAATCAAGATTTTGAAACTCAGGTCGAGAGACATGACGAAATTACCAAATTTGAGGAGCGAGTTAAGAAGAGCTATTAGGTACATTACAATGTTCATACCTGGCTCGTGTGATATCGGTTTTTTGTGTTCAAACATGCGAATCGAAGCTAACAACGCTAGCTATGATATGGAATTAAAAAATCAAGATTTTGAAACTCAGGTCGAGAGACATGACAAAATTTCCAAATTTCAGGAGGGAGTTGAGAAGAGCTAGTAGGTAAATTATAATGTTCATACCTGGTTCGTGTGATATCGGATTTTTGTGTTCAAACATGCGAATCGAAGCTAATAACGCTAGCTATGATATGGAATTAAAAAATCAAGATTTTGCAACTCAAGTCGAGAGACATGAAGAAATTACCAAATTTGAGGAGTGAGGTTGGAAGAGCGCGTGAGTGAATTAAAATGTTCATACCTGGCTCGTGTGATATCGGATTTTTGTGTTCAAACATGCGAATCGAAGCTAACAACGCTAGCTATGATATGGAATAAAAAAAACAAGATTTTGAAACTCAGGTCAAGAGACATGACGAAATTAGCAAATTTGAGGAGTGAGTTGAGAGGAGCCCTTGAGTAAATTAAAATGGTCATACCTAGAGAGTGTGATATCGGATTTTTGTGTACAAACATGCGAATCGAAGCTAACAACGCTAGCTATGATATGGAATTAAAAAATCAAGACTTTAAACTCAGGTCAAGAGACATGACGAAATTACTAAATTTGAGGAGGGAGTTGAAAGGGGCCCTTGAGTAAATTAAAATGGTCATACCTAGCTCGTGTGATATCGGATTTTTGTGTTCAAACATGCGAATCGAAGCTAACAACGCTAGCTACGACATGGAATAAAAAAAAACAAGATTTTGAAACTCAGGTCAAGAGACATGACGAAATTAGCAAATTTGAGGAGTGAGTTGAGAGGAGCCCTTGAGTAAATTAAAATGTTCATACATAGCGAGTGTGATATCGGATTTTTGTGTACAAACATGCGAATCGAAGCTAACAACGCTAGCTATGATATGGAATTAAAAAATCAAGATTTTGAAACTCAGGTCGAGAGACATGACGAAATTACCAAATTTCAGGAGGGGGTTGAGAGGGGCCCTTGAGTAAATTAAAATGTTCATACCTAGCTCGTGTGATATCGGATTTTTGTGTTCAAACATGCGAATCGAAGCTAAGAACGCTAGCTATGATATGGAATAAAAAAAACAAGATTTTGAAACTCAGGTCGAGAGACATGACGAAATTACCAAATTTGAGGAGTGAGTTGAGAGGAGCCCTTGAGTAAATTAAAATGGTCATACCTAGCGAGTGTGATATCGGATTTTTGTGTACAAACATGCGAATCGAAGCTAACAACGCTAGCTATGATATGGAATTACAAAATCAAGATTTTGAAACTCAGGTCGAGAGACATGACGAAATTACCAAATTTGAGGAGGGAGTTGAGAGGGGCCCTTGAGTAAATTAAAATGTTCATACCTAGCGAGTGTGATATCGTATTTTTGTGTTCAAACATGCAAATCGAAGCTAACAATGCTAGCTATGATATGGAATTAAAAAATCAAGATTTTGAAACTCAGGTCGAGAGACATGACAAAATTTCCAAATTTCAGGAGGGAGTTGAGAAGAGCTAGTAGGTAAATTATAATGTTCATACCTGGTTCGTGTGATATCGGATTTTTGTGTTCAAACATGCGAATCGAAGCTAATAACGCTAGCTATGATATGGAATTAAAAAATCAAGATTTTGCAACTCAAGTCGAGAGACATGAAGAAATTACCAAATTTGAGGAGTGAGGTTGGAAGAGCGCGTGAGTGAATTAAAATGTTCATACCTGGCTCGTGTGATATCGGATTTTTGTGTTCAAACATGCGAATCGAAGCTAACAACGCTAGCTATGATATGGAATAAAAAAAACAAGATTTTGAAACTCAGGTCAAGAGACATGACGAAATTAGCAAATTTGAGGAGTGAGTTGAGAGGAGCCCTTGAGTAAATTAAAATGTTCATACCTAGCGAGTGTGATATCGGCTTTTTGTGTACAAACATGCGAATCGAAGCTAACAACGCTAGCTATGATATAGAATTAAAAAATCAAGACTTTGAAACTTACGTCGAGAGATATGACGAAATTAGCAAATTTGAGGAGTGAGTTGAGAGGAGCCCTTGAGTAAATTAAAATGGTCATACCTAGCGAGTGTGATATCGGATTTTTGTGTACAAACATGCGAATCGAAGCTAACAACGCTAGCTATGATATGGAATTACAAAATGAAGATTTTGAAACTCAGGTCGAGAGACATGACGAAATTACCAAATTTGAGGAGGGAGTTGAGAGGGGCCCTTGAGTAAATTAAAATGTTCATACCTAGCGAGTGTGATATCGGATTTTTGTGTTCAAACATGCGAATCGAAGCTAACAATGCTAGCTATGATATGGAATTAAAAAATCAAGATTTTGAAACTCAGGTCGAGAGATATGACGAAATTTCCAAATTTCAGGAGGGAGTTGAGAAGAGCTAGTAGGTAAATTATAATGTTCATACCTGGTTCGTGTGATATCGGATTTTTGTGTTCAAACATGCGAATCGAAGCTAATAACGCTAGCTATGATATGGAATTAAAAAATCAAGATTTTGCAACTCAAGTCAAGAGACATGACGAAATTACCAAATTTGAGGAGTGAGTTGAGAGGAGCCCTTGAGTAAATTAAAATGGTCATACCTAGCGAGTGTGATATCGGATTTTTGTGTACAAACATGCGAATCGAAGCTAACAACGCTAGCTATGATATGGAATTAAAAAATCAAGATTTTGAAACTCAGGTCGAGAGACATGACGAAATTAGCAAATTTGAGGAGTGAGTTGAGAGGAGCCCTTGAGTAAATTATAATGTTCATACCTGGTTCGTGTGATATCGGATTTTTGTGTTCAAACATGCGAATCGAAGCTAACAATGCTAGCTATGATATGGAATTAAAAAATCAAGATTTTGAAACTCAGGTCGAGAGACATGACGAAATTTCCAAATTTCAGGAGGGAGTTGAGAAGAGCTAGTAGGTAAATTATAATGTTCATACCTGGTTCGTGTGATATCGGATTTTTGTGTTCAAACATGCGAATCGAAGCTAAAAACGCTAGCTATGATATGGAATTAAAAAATCAAGATTTTGAAACTCAGGTCGAGAGACATGACGAAATTACCAAATTTGAGGAGTGAGTTAAGAAGAGCTATTAGGTAAATTATAATGTTCATACCTGGCTCGTGTGATATCGGATTTCTGTGTTCAAACATGCGAATCGAAGCTAATAACGCTAGCTATGATATGGAATTAAAAAATCAATATTTTGAAACTCAGGTCGAGAGACATGACGAAATTAGCAAATTTGAGGAGTGAGTTGAGATGAGCCCTTGAGTAAATTAAAATGTTCATACATAGCGAGTGTGATATCGGATTTTTGTGTACAAACATGCGAATCGAAGCTAACAACGCTAGCTATGATATGGAATTAAAAAATCAAGATTTTGAAACTTACGTCGAGAGATATGACGAAATTAGCAAATTTGAGGAGTGAGTTGAGAGGAGCCCTTGAGTAAATTAAAATGGTCATACCTAGCGAGTGTGATATCGGATTTTTGTGTTCAAACTTGCGAATCTAAGCTAACAACGCTAGCTATGATATGGAATTAAAAAATCAAGATTTTGAAACTCAGGTCGAGAGACATGACGAAATTACCAAATTTGAGGAGCGAGTTAAGAAGAGCTATTAGGTACATTACAATGTTCATACCTGGCTCGTGTGATATCGGTTTTTTGTGTTCAAACATGCGAATCGAAGCTAACAATGCTAGCTATGATATGGAATTAAAAAATCAAGATTTTGAAACTCAGGTCGAGAGACATGAAGAAATTACCAAATTTGAGGAGGGAGTTAAGAAGAGCTATTAGGTAAATTACAATGTTCATACCTGGCTCGTGTGATATCGGATTTTTGTGTTCAAACATTGGAATCGAAGCTAATAACGCTAGGTATGATATAGAATTAAAAAATCAAGATTTTGAAACTCAGGTCGAGAGACATGACGAAATTTCCAAATTTCAGGAGGGAGTTGAGAAGAGCTAGTAGGTAAATTATAATGTTCATACCTGGTTCGTGTGATATCGGATTTTTGTGTTCAAACATGCGAATCGAAGCTAATAACGCTAGCTATGATATGGAATTAAAAAATCAAGATTTTGCAACTCAAGTCAAGAGACATGACGAAATTACCAAATTTGAGGAGTGAGTTGAGAGGAGCCCTTGAGTAAATTAAAATGGTCATACCTAGCGAGTGTGATATCGGATTTTTGTGTACAAACATGCGAATCGAAGCTAACAACGCTAGCTATGATATGGAATTAAAAAATCAAGATTTTGAAACTTACGTCGAGAGATATGACGAAATTAGCAAATTTGAGGAGTGAGTTGAGAGGAGCCCTTGAGTAAATTAAAATGGTCATACCTAGCGAGTGTGATATCGGATTTTTGTGTTCAAACTTGCGAATCTAAGCTAACAACGCTAGCTATGATATGGAATTAAAAAATCAAGATTTTGAAACTCAGGTCGAGAGACATGACGAAATTACCAAATTTGAGGAGTGAGTTAAGAAGAGCTATTAGGTAAATTATAATGTTCATACCTGGCTCGTGTGATATCGGATTTCTGTGTTCAAACATGCGAATCGAAGCTAATAACGCTAGCTATGATATGGAATTAAAAAATCAATATTTTGAAACTCAGGTCGAGAGACATGACGAAATTAGCAAATTTGAGGAGTGAGTTGAGATGAGCCCTTGAGTAAATTAAAATGTTCATACATAGCGAGTGTGATATCGGATTTTTGTGTACAAACATGCGAATCGAAGCTAACAACGCTAGCTATGATATGGAATTAAAAAATCAAGATTTTGAAACTCAGGTCGAGAGACATGACGAAATTACCAAATTTGAGGAGTGAGTTGAGAGGAGCCCTTGAGTAAATTATAATGTTCATACCTGGTTCGTGTGATATCGGATTTTTGTGTTCAAACATGCGAATCGAAGCTAATAACGCTAGCTATGATATGGAATTAAAAAATCAAGATTTTGCAACTCAAGTCGAGAGACATGAAGAAATTACCAAATTTGAGGAGTGAGGTTGGAAGAGCGCGTGAGTGAATTAAAATGTTCATACCTGGCTCGTGTGATATCGGATTTTTGTGTTCAAACATGCGAATCGAAGCTAACAACGCTAGCTATGATATGGAATAAAAAAAACAAGATTTTGAAACTCAGGTCAAGAGACATGACGAAATTAGCAAATTTGAGGAGTGAGTTGAGAGGAGCCCTTGAGTAAATTAAAATGTTCATACCTAGCGAGTGTGATATCGGCTTTTTGTGTACAAACATGCGAATCGAAGCTAACAACGCTAGCTATGATATAGAATTAAAAAATCAAGACTTTGAAACTTACGTCGAGAGATATGACGAAATTAGCAAATTTGAGGAGTGAGTTGAGAGGAGCCCTTGAGTAAATTAAAATGGTCATACCTAGCGAGTGTGATATCGGATTTTTGTGTACAAACATGCGAATCGAAGCTAACAACGCTAGCTATGATATGGAATTACAAAATGAAGATTTTGAAACTCAGGTCGAGAGACATGACGAAATTACCAAATTTGAGGAGGGAGTTGAGAGGGGCCCTTGAGTAAATTAAAATGTTCATACCTAGCGAGTGTGATATCGGATTTTTGTGTTCAAACATGCGAATCGAAGCTAACAATGCTAGCTATGATATGGAATTAAAAAATCAAGATTTTGAAACTCAGGTCGAGAGATATGACGAAATTTCCAAATTTCAGGAGGGAGTTGAGAAGAGCTAGTAGGTAAATTATAATGTTCATACCTGGTTCGTGTGATATCGGATTTTTGTGTTCAAACATGCGAATCGAAGCTAATAACGCTAGCTATGATATGGAATTAAAAAATCAAGATTTTGCAACTCAAGTCAAGAGACATGACGAAATTACCAAATTTGAGGAGTGAGTTGAGAGGAGCCCTTGAGTAAATTAAAATGGTCATACCTAGCGAGTGTGATATCGGATTTTTGTGTACAAACATGCGAATCGAAGCTAACAACGCTAGCTATGATATGGAATTAAAAAATCAAGATTTTGAAACTCAGGTCGAGAGACATGACGAAATTACCAAATTTGAGGAGTGAGTTGAGAGGAGCCCTTGAGTAAATTATAATGTTCATACCTGGTTCGTGTGATATCGGATTTTTGTGTTCAAACATGCGAATCGAAGCTAACAATGCTAGCTATGATATAGAATTAAAAAATCAAGACTTTGAAACTTACGTCGAGAGATATGACGAAATTAGCAAATTTGAGGAGTGAGTTGAGAGGAGCCCTTGAGTAAATTAAAATGGTCATACCTAGCGAGTGTGATATCGGATTTTTGTGTTCAAACTTGCGAATCTAAGCTAACAACGCTAGCTATGATATGGAATTAAAAAATCAAGATTTTGAAACTCAGGTCGAGAGACATGACGAAATTACCAAATTTGAGGAGCGAGTTAAGAAGAGCTATTAGGTACATTACAATGTTCATACCTGGCTCGTGTGATATCGGTTTTTTGTGTTCAAACATGCGAATCGAAGCTAACAATGCTAGCTATGATATGGAATTAAAAAATCAAGATTTTGAAACTCAGGTCGAGAGACATGAAGAAATTACCAAATTTGAGGAGGGAGTTAAGAAGAGCTATTAGGTAAATTACAATGTTCATACCTGGCTCGTGTGATATCGGATTTTTGTGTTCAAACATTGGAATCGAAGCTAATAACGCTAGGTATGATATAGAATTAAAAAATCAAGATTTTGAAACTCAGGTCGAGAGACATGACGAAATTTCCAAATTTCAGGAGGGAGTTGAGAAGAGCTAGTAGGTAAATTATAATGTTCATACCTGGTTCGTGTGATATCGGATTTTTGTGTTCAAACATGCGAATCGAAGCTAATAACGCTAGCTATGATATGGAATTAAAA
The DNA here is from genome assembly GCF_043228905.1 of Azolla caroliniana. Classification (NCBI taxonomy): domain Eukaryota; kingdom Viridiplantae; phylum Streptophyta; class Polypodiopsida; order Salviniales; family Salviniaceae; genus Azolla; species Azolla caroliniana. The sequence goes on from NW_028230473.1 coordinate 103,328, forward strand.
AATCAAGATTTTGCAACTCAAGTCAAGAGACATGACGAAATTACCAAATTTGAGGAGTGAGTTGAGAGGAGCCCTTGAGTAAATTAAAATGGTCATACCTAGCGAGTGTGATATCGGATTTTTGTGTACAAACATGCGAATCGAAGCTAACAACGCTAGCTATGATATGGAATTAAAAAATCAAGATTTTGAAACTTACGTCGAGAGATATGACGAAATTAGCAAATTTGAGGAGTGAGTTGAGAGGAGCCCTTGAGTAAATTAAAATGGTCATACCTAGCGAGTGTGATATCGGATTTTTGTGTTCAAACTTGCGAATCTAAGCTAACAACGCTAGCTATGATATGGAATTAAAAAATCAAGATTTTGAAACTCAGGTCGAGAGACATGACGAAATTACCAAATTTGAGGAGTGAGTTAAGAAGAGCTATTAGGTAAATTATAATGTTCATACCTGGCTCGTGTGATATCGGATTTCTGTGTTCAAACATGCGAATCGAAGCTAATAACGCTAGCTATGATATGGAATTAAAAAATCAATATTTTGAAACTCAGGTCGAGAGACATGACGAAATTAGCAAATTTGAGGAGTGAGTTGAGATGAGCCCTTGAGTAAATTAAAATGTTCATACATAGCGAGTGTGATATCGGATTTTTGTGTACAAACATGCGAATCGAAGCTAACAACGCTAGCTATGATATGGAATTAAAAAATCAAGATTTTGAAACTCAGGTCGAGAGACATGACGAAATTACCAAATTTGAGGAGTGAGTTGAGAGGAGCCCTTGAGTAAATTATAATGTTCATACCTGGTTCGTGTGATATCGGATTTTTGTGTTCAAACATGCGAATCGAAGCTAATAACGCTAGCTATGATATGGAATTAAAAAATCAAGATTTTGCAACTCAAGTCAAGAGACATGAAGAAATTACCAAATTTGAGGAGTGAGGTTGGAAGAGCGCGTGAGTGAATTAAAATGTTCATACCTGGCTCGTGTGACATCGGATTTTTGTGTTCAAACATGCGAATCGAAGCTAACAACGCTAGCTATGATATGGAATAAAAAAAACAAGATTTTCAAACTCAGGTCAAGAGACATGACGAAATTAGCAAATTTGAGGAGTGAGTTGAGAGGAGCCCTTGAGTAAATTAAAATGGTCATACCTAGAGAGTGTGATATCGGATTTTTGTGTACAAACATGCGAATCGAAGCTAACAACGCTAGCTATGATATGGAATTAAAAAATCAAGACTTTGAAAATCAGGTCAAGAGACATGACGAAATTACTAAATTTGAGGAGGGAGTTGAGAGGGGCCCTTGAGTAAATTCAAATGGTCATACCTAGCTCGTGTGATATCGGATTTTTGTGTTCAAACATGCGAATCGAAGCTAACAACGCTAGCTACGACATGGAATAAAAAAAAACAAGATTTTGAAACTCAGGTCAAGAGACATGACGAAATTAGCAAATTTGAGGAGTGAGTTGAGAGGAGCCCTTGAGTAAATTAAAATGTTCATACATAGCGAGTGTGATATCGGATTTTTGTGTACAAACATGCGAATCGAAGCTAACAACGCTAGCTATGATATGGAATTAAAAAATCAAGATTTTAAAACTCAGGTCGAGAGACATGACGAAATTACCAAATTTGAGGAGTGAGTTGAGAGGAGCCCTTGAGTAAATTATAATGTTCATACCTGGTTCGTGTGATATCGGATTTTTGTGTTCAAACATGCGAATCGAAGCTAATAACGCTAGCTATGATATGGAATTAAAAAATCAAGATTTTGCAACTCAAGTCAAGAGACATGAAGAAATTACCAAATTTGAGGAGTGAGGTTGGAAGAGCGCGTGAGTGAATTAAAATGTTCATACCTGGCTCGTGTGATATCGGATTTTTGTGTTCAAACATGCGAATCGAAGCTAACAACGCTAGCTATGATATGGAATAAAAAAAACAAGATTTTCAAACTCAGGTCAAGAGACATGACGAAATTAGCAAATTTGAGGAGTGAGTTGAGAGGAGCCCTTGAGTAAATTAAAATGGTCATACCTAGAGAGTGTGATATCGGATTTTTGTGTACAAACATGCGAATCGAAGCTAACAATGCTAGCTATGATATGGAATTAAAAAATCAAGACTTTGAAACTCAGGTCAAGAGACATGACGAAATTACTAAATTTTAGGAGGGAGTTGAGAGGGGCCCTTGAGTAAATTAAAATGGTCATACCTAGCTCGTGTGATATCGGATTTTTGTGTTCAAACATGCGAATCGAAGCTAACAACGCTAGCTATGACATGGAATAAAAAAAAACAAGATTTTGAAACTCAGGTCAAGAGACATGACGAAATTAGCAAATTTGAGGAGTGAGTTGAGAGGAGCCCTTGAGTAAATTAAAATGTTCATACATAGCGAGTGTGATATCGGATTTTTGTGTACAAACATGCGAATCGAAGCTAAAAACGCTAGCTATGATATGGAATTAAAAAATCAAGATTTTGAAACTCAGGTCGAGAGACATGACGAAATTACCAAATTTGAGGAGGGAGTTGAGAGGGGCCCTTGAGTAAATTAATATGTTCATACCTAGCTCGTGTGATATCGGATTTTTGTGTTCAAACATGCGAATCGAAGCTAACAACGCTAGCTATGATATGGAATTAAAAAATCAATATTTTGAAACTCAGGTCGAGAGACATGACGAAATTAGCAAATTTGAGGAGTGAGTTGAGATGAGCCCTTGAGTAAATTAAAATGTTCATACATAGCGAGTGTGATATCGGATTTTTGTGTACAAACATTGGAATCGAAGCTAATAACGCTAGGTATGATATAGAATTAAAAAATCAAGATTTTGAAACTCAGGTCGAGAGACATGACGAAATTTCCAAATTTCAGGAGGGAGTTGAGAAGAGCTAGTAGGTAAATTATAATGTTCATACCTGGTTCGTGTGATATCGGATTTTTGTGTTCAAACATGCGAATCGAAGCTAATAACGCTAGCTATGATATGGAATTAAAAAATCAAGATTTTGCAACTCAAGTCAAGAGACATGACGAAATTACCAAATTTGAGGAGTGAGTTGAGAGGAGCCCTTGAGTAAATTAAAATGGTCATACCTAGCGAGTGTGATATCGGATTTTTGTGTACAAACATGCGAATCGAAGCTAACAACGCTAGCTATGATATGGAATTAAAAAATCAAGATTTTGAAACTTACGTCGAGAGATATGACGAAATTAGCAAATTTGAGGAGTGAGTTGAGAGGAGCCCTTGAGTAAATTAAAATGGTCATACCTAGCGAGTGTGATATCGGATTTTTGTGTTCAAACTTGCGAATCTAAGCTAACAACGCTAGCTATGATATGGAATTAAAAAATCAAGATTTTGAAACTCAGGTCGAGAGACATGACGAAATTACCAAATTTGAGGAGTGAGTTAAGAAGAGCTATTAGGTAAATTATAATGTTCATACCTGGCTCGTGTGATATCGGATTTCTGTGTTCAAACATGCGAATCGAAGCTAATAACGCTAGCTATGATATGGAATTAAAAAATCAATATTTTGCAACTCAAGTCAAGAGACATGACGAAATTACCAAATTTGAGGAGTGAGTTGAGAGGAGCCCTTGAGTAAATTAAAATGGTCATACCTAGCGAGTGTGATATCGGACTTTTGTGTACAAACATGCGAATCGAAGCTAACAACGCTAGCTATGATATGGAATTAAAAAATCAAGATTTTGAAACTTACGTCGAGAGATATGACGAAATTAGCAAATTTGAGGAGTGAGTTGAGAGGAGCCCTTGAGTAAATTAAAATGGTCATACCTAGCGAGTGTGATATCGGATTTTTGTGTTCAAACTTGCGAATCTAAGCTAACAACGCTAGCTATGATATGGAATTAAAAAATCAAGATTTTGAAACTCAGGTCGAGAGACATGACGAAATTACCAAATTTGAGGAGTGAGTTAAGAAGAGCTATTAGGTAAATTATAATGTTCATACCTGGCTCGTGTGATATCGGATTTCTGTGTTCAAACATGCGAATCGAAGCTAATAACGCTAGCTATGATATGGAATTAAAAAATCAATATTTTGAAACTCAGGTCGAGAGACATGACGAAATTAGCAAATTTGAGGAGTGAGTTGAGATGAGCCCTTGAGTAAATTAAAATGTTCATACATAGCGAGTGTGATATCGGATTTTTGTGTACAAACATGCGAATCGAAGCTAACAACGCTAGCTATGATATGGAATTAAAAAATCAAGATTTTGAAACTCAGGTCGAGAGACATGACGAAATTACCAAATTTGAGGAGTGAGTTGAGAGGAGCCCTTGAGTAAATTATAATGTTCATACCTGGTTCGTGTGATATCGGATTTTTGTGTTCAAACATGCGAATCGAAGCTAATAACGCTAGCTATGATATGGAATTAAAAAATCAAGATTTTGCAACTCAAGTCAAGAGACATGAAGAAATTACCAAATTTGAGGAGTGAGGTAGGAAGAGCGCGTGAGTGAATTAAAATGTTCATACCTGGCTCGTGTGATATCGGATTTTTGTGTTCAAACATGCGAATCGAAGCTAACAACGCTAGCTATGATATGGAATAAAAAAAACAAGATTTTCAAACTCAGGTCAAGAGACATGACGAAATTAGCAAATTTGAGGAGTGAGTTGAGAGGAGTCCTTGAGTAAATTAAAATGGTCATACCTAGAGAGTGTGATATCGGATTTTTGTGTACAAACATGCGAATCGAAGCTAACAACGCTAGCTATGATATGGAATTAAAAAATCAAGACTTTGAAACTCAGGTCAAGAGACATGACGAAATTACTAAATTTGAGGAGGGAGTTGAGAGGGGCCCTTGAGTAAATTAAAATGGTCATACCTAGCTCGTGTGATATCGGATTTTTGTGTTCAAACATGCGAATCGAAGCTAACAACGCTAGCTACGACATGGAATAAAAAAAAACAAGATTTTGAAACTCAGGTCAAGAGACATGACGAAATTAGCAAATTTGAGGAGTGAGTTGAGAGGAGCCCTTGAGTAAATTAAAATGTTCATACATAGCGAGTGTGATATCGGATTTTTGTGTACAAACATGCGAATCGAAGCTAAAAACGCTAGCTATGATATGGAATTAAAAAATCAAGATTTTGAAACTCAGGTCGAGAGACATGACGAAATTACCAAATTTGAGGAGGGAGTTGAGAGGGGCCCTTGAGTAAATTAATATGTTCATACCTAGCTCGTGTGATATCGGATTTTTGTGTTCAAACATGCGAATCGAAGCTAACAACGCTAGCTATGACATGGAATAAAAAAAAACAAGATTTTGAAACTCAGGTCAAGAGACATGACGAAATTAGCAAATTTGAGGAGTGAGTTGAGAGGAGCCCTTGAGTAAATTAAAATGTTCATACATAGCGAGTGTGATATCGGATTTTTGTGTACAAACATGCGAATCGAAGCTAAAAACGCTAGCTATGATATGGAATTAAAAAATCAAGATTTTGAAACTCAGGTCGAGAGACATGACGAAATTACCAAATTTGAGGAGGGAGTTGAGAGGGGCCCTTGAGTAAATTAATATGTTCATACCTAGCTCGTGTGATATCGGATTTTTGTGTTCAAACATGCGAATCGAAGCTAACAACGCTAGCTATGATATGGAATTAAAAAATCAATATTTTGAAACTCAGGTCGAGAGACATGACGAAATTAGCAAATTTGAGGAGTGAGTTGAGATGAGCCCTTGAGTAAATTAAAATGTTCATACATAGCGAGTGTGATATCGGATTTTTGTGTACAAACATTGGAATCGAAGCTAATAACGCTAGGTATGATATAGAATTAAAAAATCAAGATTTTGAAACTCAGGTCGAGAGACATGACGAAATTTCCAAATTTCAGGAGGGAGTTGAGAAGAGCTAGTAGGTAAATTATAATGTTCATACCTGGTTCGTGTGATATCGGATTTTTGTGTTCAAACATGCGAATCGAAGCTAATAACGCTAGCTATGATATGGAATTAAAAAATCAAGATTTTGCAACTCAAGTCAAGAGACATGACGAAATTACCAAATTTGAGGAGTGAGTTGAGAGGAGCCCTTGAGTAAATTAAAATGGTCATACCTAGCGAGTGTGATATCGGATTTTTGTGTACAAACATGCGAATCGAAGCTAACAACGCTAGCTATGATATGGAATTAAAAAATCAAGATTTTGAAACTTACGTCGAGAGATATGACGAAATTAGCAAATTTGAGGAGTGAGTTGAGAGGAGCCCTTGAGTAAATTAAAATGGTCATACCTAGCGAGTGTGATATCGGATTTTTGTGTTCAAACTTGCGAATCTAAGCTAACAACGCTAGCTATGATATGGAATTAAAAAATCAAGATTTTGAAACTCAGGTCGAGAGACATGACGAAATTACCAAATTTGAGGAGTGAGTTAAGAAGAGCTATTAGGTAAATTATAATGTTCATACCTGGCTCGTGTGATATCGGATTTCTGTGTTCAAACATGCGAATCGAAGCTAATAACGCTAGCTATGATATGGAATTAAAAAATCAATATTTTGCAACTCAAGTCAAGAGACATGACGAAATTACCAAATTTGAGGAGTGAGTTGAGAGGAGCCCTTGAGTAAATTAAAATGGTCATACCTAGCGAGTGTGATATCGGACTTTTGTGTACAAACATGCGAATCGAAGCTAACAACGCTAGCTATGATATGGAATTAAAAAATCAAGATTTTGAAACTTACGTCGAGAGATATGACGAAATTAGCAAATTTGAGGAGTAAGTTGAGAGGAGCCCTTGAGTAAATTAAAATGGTCATACCTAGCGAGTGTGATATCGGATTTTTGTGTTCAAACTTGCGAATCTAAGCTAACAACGCTAGCTATGATATGGAATTAAAAAATCAAGATTTTGAAACTCAGGTCGAGAGACATGACGAAATTACCAAATTTGAGGAGTGAGTTAAGAAGAGCTATTAGGTAAATTATAATGTTCATACCTGGCTCGTGTGATATCGGATTTCTGTGTTCAAACATGCGAATCGAAGCTAATAACGCTAGCTATGATATGGAATTAAAAAATCAATATTTTGAAACTCAGGTCGAGAGACATGACGAAATTAGCAAATTTGAGGAGTGAGTTGAGATGAGCCCTTGAGTAAATTAAAATGTTCATACATAGCGAGTGTGATATCGGATTTTTGTGTACAAACATGCGAATCGAAGCTAACAACGCTAGCTATGATATGGAATTAAAAAATCAAGATTTTGAAACTCAGGTCGAGAGACATGACGAAATTACCAAATTTGAGGAGTGAGTTGAGAGGAGCCCTTGAGTAAATTATAATGTTCATACCTGGTTCGTGTGATATCGGATTTTTGTGTTCAAACATGCGAATCGAAGCTAATAACGCTAGCTATGATATGGAATTAAAAAATCAAGATTTTGCAACTCAAGTCAAGAGACATGAAGAAATTACCAAATTTGAGGAGTGAGGTTGGAAGAGCGCGTGAGTGAATTAAAATGTTCATACCTGGCTCGTGTGACATCGGATTTTTGTGTTCAAACATGCGAATCGAAGCTAACAACGCTAGCTATGATATGGAATAAAAAAAACAAGATTTTCAAACTCAGGTCAAGAGACATGACGAAATTAGCAAATTTGAGGAGTGAGTTGAGAGGAGCCCTTGAGTAAATTAAAATGGTCATACCTAGAGAGTGTGATATCGGATTTTTGTGTACAAACATGCGAATCGAAGCTAACAACGCTAGCTATGATATGGAATTAAAAAATCAAGACTTTGAAACTCAGGTCAAGAGACATGACGAAATTACTAAATTTGAGGAGGGAGTTGAGAGGGGCCCTTGAGTAAATTCAAATGGTCATACCTAGCTCGTGTGATATCGGATTTTTGTGTTCAAACATGCGAATCGAAGCTAACAACGCTAGCTACGACATGGAATAAAAAAAAACAAGATTTTGAAACTCAGGTCAAGAGACATGACGAAATTAGCAAATTTGAGGAGTGAGTTGAGAGGAGCCCTTGAGTAAATTAAAATGTTCATACATAGCGAGTGTGATATCGGATTTTTGTGTACAAACATGCGAATCGAAGCTAACAACGCTAGCTATGATATGGAATTAAAAAATCAAGATTTTAAAACTCAGGTCGAGAGACATGACGAAATTACCAAATTTGAGGAGTGAGTTGAGAGGAGCCCTTGAGTAAATTATAATGTTCATACCTGGTTCGTGTGATATCGGATTTTTGTGTTCAAACATGCGAATCGAAGCTAATAACGCTAGCTATGATATGGAATTAAAAAATCAAGATTTTGCAACTCAAGTCAAGAGACATGAAGAAATTACCAAATTTGAGGAGTGAGGTTGGAAGAGCGCGTGAGTGAATTAAAATGTTCATACCTGGCTCGTGTGATATCGGATTTTTGTGTTCAAACATGCGAATCGAAGCTAACAACGCTAGCTATGATATGGAATTAAAAAATCAATATTTTGAAACTCAGGTCGAGAGACATGACGAAATTACCAAATTTGAGGAGTGAGTTGAGAGGAGCCCTTGAGTAAATTATAATGTTCATACCTGGTTCGTGTGATATCGGATTTTTGTGTTCAAACATGCGAATCGAAGCTAATAACGCTAGCTATGATATGGAATTAAAAAATCAAGATTTTGCAACTCAAGTCAAGAGACATGAAGAAATTACCAAATTTGAGGAGTGAGGTTGGAAGAGCGCGTGAGTGAATTAAAATGTTCATACCTGGCTCGTGTGACATCGGATTTTTGTGTACAAACATGCGAATCGAAGCTAACAACGCTAGCTATGATATGGAATTAAAAAATCAAGATTTTGAAACTCAGGTCGAGAGACATGACGAAATTACCAAATTTGAGGAGTGAGTTGAGAGGAGCCCTTGAGTAAATTATAATGTTCATACCTGGTTCGTGTGATATCGGATTTTTGTGTTCAAACATGCGAATCGAAGCTAATAACGCTAGCTATGATATGGAATTAAAAAATCAAGATTTTGCAACTCAAGTCAAGAGACATGAAGAAATTACCAAATTTGAGGAGTGAGGTTGGAAGAGCGCGTGAGTGAATTAAAATGTTCATACCTGGCTCGTGTGACATCGGATTTTTGTGTTCAAACATGCGAATCGAAGCTAACAACGCTAGCTATGATATGGAATAAAAAAAACAAGATTTTCAAACTCAGGTCAAGAGACATGACGAAATTAGCAAATTTGAGGAGTGAGTTGAGAGGAGCCCTTGAGTAAATTAAAATGGTCATACCTAGAGAGTGTGATATCGGATTTTTGTGTACAAACATGCGAATCGAAGCTAACAACGCTAGCTATGATATGGAATTAAAAAATCAAGACTTTGAAACTCAGGTCAAGAGACATGACGAAATTACTAAATTTGAGGAGGGAGTTGAGAGGGGCCCTTGAGTAAATTCAAATGGTCATACCTAGCTCGTGTGATATCGGATTTTTGTGTTCAAACATGCGAATCGAAGCTAACAACGCTAGCTACGACATGGAATAAAAAAAAACAAGATTTTGAAACTCAGGTCAAGAGACATGACGAAATTAGCAAATTTGAGGAGTGAGTTGAGAGGAGCCCTTGAGTAAATTAAAATGTTCATACATAGCGAGTGTGATATCGGATTTTTGTGTACAAACATGCGAATCGAAGCTAACAACGCTAGCTATGATATGGAATTAAAAAATCAAGATTTTAAAACTCAGGTCGAGAGACATGACGAAATTACCAAATTTGAGGAGTGAGTTGAGAGGAGCCCTTGAGTAAATTATAATGTTCATACCTGGTTCGTGTGATATCGGATTTTTGTGTTCAAACATGCGAATCGAAGCTAATAACGCTAGCTATGATATGGAATTAAAAAATCAAGATTTTGCAACTCAAGTCAAGAGACATGAAGAAATTACCAAATTTGAGGAGTGAGGTTGGAAGAGCGCGTGAGTGAATTAAAATGTTCATACCTGGCTCGTGTGATATCGGATTTTTGTGTTCAAACATGCGAATCGAAGCTAATAACGCTAGCTATGATATGGAATTAAAAAATCAAGATTTTGCAACTCAAGTCAAGAGACATGAAGAAATTACCAAATTTGAGGAGTGAGGTTGGAAGAGCGCGTGAGTGAATTAAAATGTTCATACCTGGCTCGTGTGACATCGGATTTTTGTGTTCAAACATGCGAATCGAAGCTAACAACGCTAGCTATGATATGGAATAAAAAAAACAAGATTTTCAAACTCAGGTCAAGAGACATGACGAAATTAGCAAATTTGAGGAGTGAGTTGAGAGGAGCCCTTGAGTAAATTAAAATGGTCATACCTAGAGAGTGTGATATCGGATTTTTGTGTACAAACATGCGAATCGAAGCTAACAACGCTAGCTATGATATGGAATTAAAAAATCAAGACTTTGAAACTCAGGTCAAGAGACATGACGAAATTACTAAATTTGAGGAGGGAGTTGAGAGGGGCCCTTGAGTAAATTCAAATGGTCATACCTAGCTCGTGTGATATCGGATTTTTGTGTTCAAACATGCGAATCGAAGCTAACAACGCTAGCTACGACATGGAATAAAAAAAAACAAGATTTTGAAACTCAGGTCAAGAGACATGACGAAATTAGCAAATTTGAGGAGTGAGTTGAGAGGAGCCCTTGAGTAAATTAAAATGTTCATACATAGCGAGTGTGATATCGGATTTTTGTGTACAAACATGCGAATCGAAGCTAACAACGCTAGCTATGATATGGAATTAAAAAATCAAGATTTTAAAACTCAGGTCGAGAGACATGACGAAATTACCAAATTTGAGGAGTGAGTTGAGAGGAGCCCTTGAGTAAATTATAATGTTCATACCTGGTTCGTGTGATATCGGATTTTTGTGTTCAAACATGCGAATCGAAGCTAATAACGCTAGCTATGATATGGAATTAAAAAATCAAGATTTTGCAACTCAAGTCAAGAGACATGAAGAAATTACCAAATTTGAGGAGTGAGGTTGGAAGAGCGCGTGAGTGAATTAAAATGTTCATACCTGGCTCGTGTGATATCGGATTTTTGTGTTCAAACATGCGAATCGAAGCTAACAACGCTAGCTATGATATGGAATAAAAAAAACAAGATTTTCAAACTCAGGTCAAGAGACATGACGAAATTAGCAAATTTGAGGAGTGAGTTGAGAGGAGCCCTTGAGTAAATTAAAATGGTCATACCTAGAGAGTGTGATATCGGATTTTTGTGTACAAACATGCGAATCGAAGCTAACAATGCTAGCTATGATATGGAATTAAAAAATCAAGACTTTGAAACTCAGGTCAAGAGACATGACGAAATTACTAAATTTTAGGAGGGAGTTGAGAGGGGCCCTTGAGTAAATTCAAATGGTCATACCTAGCTCGTGTGATATCGGATTTTTGTGTTCAAACATGCGAATCGAAGCTAACAACGCTAGCTATGACATGGAATAAAAAAAAACAAGATTTTGAAACTCAGGTCAAGAGACATGACGAAATTAGCAAATTTGAGGAGTGAGTTGAGAGGAGCCCTTGAGTAAATTAAAATGTTCATACATAGCGAGTGTGATATCGGATTTTTGTGTACAAACATGCGAATCGAAGCTAAAAACGCTAGCTATGATATGGAATTAAAAAATCAAGATTTTGAAACTCAGGTCGAGAGACATGACGAAATTACCAAATTTGAGGAGGGAGTTGAGAGGGGCCCTTGAGTAAATTAATATGTTCATACCTAGCTCGTGTGATATCGGATTTTTGTGTTCAAACATGCGAATCGAAGCTAACAACGCTAGCTATGATATGGAATTAAAAAATCAATATTTTGAAACTCAGGTCGAGAGACATGACGAAATTAGCAAATTTGAGGAGTGAGTTGAGATGAGCCCTTGAGTAAATTAAAATGTTCATACATAGCGAGTGTGATATCGGATTTTTGTGTACAAACATTGGAATCGAAGCTAATAACGCTAGGTATGATATAGAATTAAAAAATCAAGATTTTGAAACTCAGGTCGAGAGACATGACGAAATTTCCAAATTTCAGGAGGGAGTTGAGAAGAGCTAGTAGGTAAATTATAATGTTCATACCTGGTTCGTGTGATATCGGATTTTTGTGTTCAAACATGCGAATCGAAGCTAATAACGCTAGCTATGATATGGAATTAAAAAATCAAGATTTTGCAACTCAAGTCAAGAGACATGACGAAATTACCAAATTTGAGGAGTGAGTTGAGAGGAGCCCTTGAGTAAATTAAAATGGTCATACCTAGCGAGTGTGATATCGGATTTTTGTGTACAAACATGCGAATCGAAGCTAACAACGCTAGCTATGATATGGAATTAAAAAATCAAGATTTTGAAACTTACGTCGAGAGATATGACGAAATTAGCAAATTTGAGGAGTGAGTTGAGAGGAGCCCTTGAGTAAATTAAAATGGTCATACCTAGCGAGTGTGATATCGGATTTTTGTGTTCAAACTTGCGAATCTAAGCTAACAACGCTAGCTATGATATGGAATTAAAAAATCAAGATTTTGAAACTCAGGTCGAGAGACATGACGAAATTACCAAATTTGAGGAGTGAGTTAAGAAGAGCTATTAGGTAAATTATAATGTTCATACCTGGCTCGTGTGATATCGGATTTCTGTGTTCAAACATGCGAATCGAAGCTAATAACGCTAGCTATGATATGGAATTAAAAAATCAATATTTTGCAACTCAAGTCAAGAGACATGACGAAATTACCAAATTTGAGGAGTGAGTTGAGAGGAGCCCTTGAGTAAATTAAAATGGTCATACCTAGCGAGTGTGATATCGGACTTTTGTGTACAAACATGCGAATCGAAGCTAACAACGCTAGCTATGATATGGAATTAAAAAATCAAGATTTTGAAACTTACGTCGAGAGATATGACGAAATTAGCAAATTTGAGGAGTAAGTTGAGAGGAGCCCTTGAGTAAATTAAAATGGTCATACCTAGCGAGTGTGATATCGGATTTTTGTGTTCAAACTTGCGAATCTAAGCTAACAACGCTAGCTATGATATGGAATTAAAAAATCAAGATTTTGAAACTCAGGTCGAGAGACATGACGAAATTACCAAATTTGAGGAGTGAGTTAAGAAGAGCTATTAGGTAAATTATAATGTTCATACCTGGCTCGTGTGATATCGGATTTCTGTGTTCAAACATGCGAATCGAAGCTAATAACGCTAGCTATGATATGGAATTAAAAAATCAATATTTTGAAACTCAGGTCGAGAGACATGACGAAATTAGCAAATTTGAGGAGTGAGTTGAGATGAGCCCTTGAGTAAATTAAAATGTTCATACATAGCGAGTGTGATATCGGATTTTTGTGTACAAACATGCGAATCGAAGCTAACAACGCTAGCTATGATATGGAATTAAAAAATCAAGATTTTGAAACTCAGGTCGAGAGACATGACGAAATTACCAAATTTGAGGAGTGAGTTGAGAGGAGCCCTTGAGTAAATTATAATGTTCATACCTGGTTCGTGTGATATCGGATTTTTGTGTTCAAACATGCGAATCGAAGCTAATAACGCTAGCTATGATATGGAATTAAAAAATCAAGATTTTGCAACTCAAGTCAAGAGACATGAAGAAATTACCAAATTTGAGGAGTGAGGGTGGAAGAGCGCGTGAGTGAATTAAAATGTTCATACCTGGCTCGTGTGACATCGGATTTTTGTGTTCAAACATGCGAATCGAAGCTAACAACGCTAGCTATGATATGGAATAAAAAAAACAAGATTTTCAAACTCAGGTCAAGAGACATGACGAAATTAGCAAATTTGAGGAGTGAGTTGAGAGGAGCCCTTGAGTAAATTAAAATGGTCATACCTAGAGAGTGTGATATCGGATTTTTGTGTACAAACATGCGAATCGAAGCTAACAACGCTAGCTATGATATGGAATTAAAAAATCAAGACTTTGAAACTCAGGTCAAGAGACATGACGAAATTACTAAATTTGAGGAGGGAGTTGAGAGGGGCCCTTGAGTAAATTCAAATGGTCATACCTAGCTCGTGTGATATCGGATTTTTGTGTTCAAACATGCGAATCGAAGCTAACAACGCTAGCTACGACATGGAATAAAAAAAAACAAGATTTTGAAACTCAGGTCAAGAGACATGACGAAATTAGCAAATTTGAGGAGTGAGTTGAGAGGAGCCCTTGAGTAAATTAAAATGTTCATACATAGCGAGTGTGATATCGGATTTTTGTGTACAAACATGCGAATCGAAGCTAACAACGCTAGCTATGATATGGAATTAAAAAATCAAGATTTTAAAACTCAGGTCGAGAGACATGACGAAATTACCAAATTTGAGGAGTGAGTTGAGAGGAGCCCTTGAGTAAATTATAATGTTCATACCTGGTTCGTGTGATATCGGATTTTTGTGTTCAAACATGCGAATCGAAGCTAATAACGCTAGCTATGATATGGAATTAAAAAATCAAGATTTTGCAACTCAAGTCAAGAGACATGAAGAAATTACCAAATTTGAGGAGTGAGGTTGGAAGAGCGCGTGAGTGAATTAAAATGTTCATACCTGGCTCGTGTGATATCGGATTTTTGTGTTCAAACATGCGAATCGAAGCTAACAACGCTAGCTATGATATGGAATAAAAAAAACAAGACTTTGAAACTCAGGTCAAGAGACATGACGAAATTACTAAATTTGAGGAGGGAGTTGAGAGGGGCCCTTGAGTAAATTCAAATGGTCATACCTAGCTCGTGTGATATCGGATTTTTGTGTTCAAACATGCGAATCGAAGCTAACAACGCTAGCTACGACATGGAATAAAAAAAAACAAGATTTTGAAACTCAGGTCAAGAGACATGACGAAATTAGCAAATTTGAGGAGTGAGTTGAGAGGAGCCCTTGAGTAAATTAAAATGTTCATACATAGCGAGTGTGATATCGGATTTTTGTGTACAAACATGCGAATCGAAGCTAACAACGCTAGCTATGATATGGAATTAAAAAATCAAGATTTTGACACTCAGGTCGAGAGACATGACGAAATTACCAAATTTGAGGAGGGAGTTGAGAGGGGCCCTTGAGTAAATTAATATGTTCATACCTAGCTCGTGTGATATCGGATTTTTGTGTTCAAACATGCGAATCGAAGCTAACAACGCTAGCTATGATATGGAATTAAAAAATCAATATTTTGAAACTCAGGTCGAGAGACATGACGAAATTAGCAAATTTGAGGAGTGAGTTGAGATGAGCCCTTGAGTAAATTAAAATGTTCATACATAGCGAGTGTGATATCGGATTTTTGTGTACAAACATGCGAATCGAAGCTAACAACGCTAGCTATGATATGGAATTAAAAAATCAATATTTTGAAACTCAGGTCGAGAGACATGACGAAATTAGCAAATTTGAGGAGTGAGTTGAGATGAGCCCTTGAGTAAATTAAAATGTTCATACATAGCGAGTGTGATATCGGATTTTTGTGTACAAACATGCGAATCGAAGCTAACAACGCTAGCTATGATATGGAATTAAAAAATCAAGATTTTGAAACTCAGGTCGAGAGACATGACGAAATTACCAAATTTGAGGAGTGAGTTGAGAGGAGCCCTTGAGTAAATTATAATGTTCATACCTGGTTCGTGTGATATCGGATTTTTGTGTTCAAACATGCGAATCGAAGCTAATAACGCTAGCTATGATATGGAATTAAAAAATCAAGATTTTGCAACTCAAGTCAAGAGACATGAAGAAATTACCAAATTTGAGGAGTGAGGGTGGAAGAGCGCGTGAGTGAATTAAAATGTTCATACCTGGCTCGTGTGACATCGGATTTTTGTGTTCAAACATGCGAATCGAAGCTAACAACGCTAGCTATGATATGGAATAAAAAAAACAAGATTTTCAAACTCAGGTCAAGAGACATGACGAAATTAGCAAATTTGAGGAGTGAGTTGAGAGGAGCCCTTGAGTAAATTAAAATGGTCATACCTAGAGAGTGTGATATCGGATTTTTGTGTACAAACATGCGAATCGAAGCTAACAACGCTAGCTATGATATGGAATTAAAAAATCAAGACTTTGAAACTCAGGTCAAGAGACATGACGAAATTACTAAATTTGAGGAGGGAGTTGAGAGGGGCCCTTGAGTAAATTCAAATGGTCATACCTAGCTCGTGTGATATCGGATTTTTGTGTTCAAACATGCGAATCGAAGCTAACAACGCTAGCTACGACATGGAATAAAAAAAAACAAGATTTTGAAACTCAGGTCAAGAGACATGACGAAATTAGCAAATTTGAGGAGTGAGTTGAGAGGAGCCCTTGAGTAAATTAAAATGTTCATACATAGCGAGTGTGATATCGGATTTTTGTGTACAAACATGCGAATCGAAGCTAACAACGCTAGCTATGATATGGAATTAAAAAATCAAGATTTTAAAACTCAGGTCGAGAGACATGACGAAATTACCAAATTTGAGGAGTGAGTTGAGAGGAGCCCTTGAGTAAATTATAATGTTCATACCTGGTTCGTGTGATATCGGATTTTTGTGTTCAAACATGCGAATCGAAGCTAATAACGCTAGCTATGATATGGAATTAAAAAATCAAGATTTTGCAACTCAAGTCAAGAGACATGAAGAAATTACCAAATTTGAGGAGTGAGGTTGGAAGAGCGCGTGAGTGAATTAAAATGTTCATACCTGGCTCGTGTGATATCGGATTTTTGTGTTCAAACATGCGAATCGAAGCTAACAACGCTAGCTATGATATGGAATAAAAAAAACAAGACTTTGAAACTCAGGTCAAGAGACATGACGAAATTACTAAATTTGAGGAGGGAGTTGAGAGGGGCCCTTGAGTAAATTCAAATGGTCATACCTAGCTCGTGTGATATCGGATTTTTGTGTTCAAACATGCGAATCGAAGCTAACAACGCTAGCTACGACATGGAATAAAAAAAAACAAGATTTTGAAACTCAGGTCAAGAGACATGACGAAATTAGCAAATTTGAGGAGTGAGTTGAGAGGAGCCCTTGAGTAAATTATAATGTTCATACCTGGTTCGTGTGATATCGGATTTTTGTGTTCAAACATGCGAATCGAAGCTAATAACGCTAGCTATGATATGGAATTAAAAAATCAAGATTTTGCAACTCAAGTCAAGAGACATGAAGAAATTACCAAATTTGAGGAGTGAGGGTGGAAGAGCGCGTGAGTGAATTAAAATGTTCATACCTGGCTCGTGTGACATCGGATTTTTGTGTTCAAACATGCGAATCGAAGCTAACAACGCTAGCTATGATATGGAATAAAAAAAACAAGATTTTCAAACTCAGGTCAAGAGACATGACGAAATTAGCAAATTTGAGGAGTGAGTTGAGAGGAGCCCTTGAGTAAATTAAAATGGTCATACCTAGAGAGTGTGATATCGGATTTTTGTGTACAAACATGCGAATCGAAGCTAACAACGCTAGCTATGATATGGAATTAAAAAATCAAGACTTTGAAACTCAGGTCAAGAGACATGACGAAATTACTAAATTTGAGGAGGGAGTTGAGAGGGGCCCTTGAGTAAATTCAAATGGTCATACCTAGCTCGTGTGATATCGGATTTTTGTGTTCAAACATGCGAATCGAAGCTAACAACGCTAGCTACGACATGGAATAAAAAAAAACAAGATTTTGAAACTCAGGTCAAGAGACATGACGAAATTAGCAAATTTGAGGAGTGAGTTGAGAGGAGCCCTTGAGTAAATTAAAATGTTCATACATAGCGAGTGTGATATCGGATTTTTGTGTACAAACATGCGAATCGAAGCTAACAACGCTAGCTATGATATGGAATTAAAAAATCAAGATTTTGAAACTCAGGTCGAGAGACATGACGAAATTACCAAATTTGAGGAGTGAGTTGAGAGGAGCCCTTGAGTAAATTATAATGTTCATACCTGGTTCGTGTGATATCGGATTTTTGTGTTCAAACATGCGAATCGAAGCTAATAACGCTAGCTATGATATGGAATTAAAAAATCAAGATTTTGCAACTCAAGTCAAGAGACATGAAGAAATTACCAAATTTGAGGAGTGAGGGTGGAAGAGCGCGTGAGTGAATTAAAATGTTCATACCTGGCTCGTGTGACATCGGATTTTTGTGTTCAAACATGCGAATCGAAGCTAACAACGCTAGCTATGATATGGAATAAAAAAAACAAGATTTTCAAACTCAGGTCAAGAGACATGACGAAATTAGCAAATTTGAGGAGTGAGTTGAGAGGAGCCCTTGAGTAAATTAAAATGGTCATACCTAGAGAGTGTGATATCGGATTTTTGTGTACAAACATGCGAATCGAAGCTAACAACGCTAGCTATGATATGGAATTAAAAAATCAAGACTTTGAAACTCAGGTCAAGAGACATGACGAAATTACTAAATTTGAGGAGGGAGTTGAGAGGGGCCCTTGAGTAAATTCAAATGGTCATACCTAGCTCGTGTGATATCGGATTTTTGTGTTCAAACATGCGAATCGAAGCTAACAACGCTAGCTACGACATGGAATAAAAAAAAACAAGATTTTGAAACTCAGGTCAAGAGACATGACGAAATTAGCAAATTTGAGGAGTGAGTTGAGAGGAGCCCTTGAGTAAATTAAAATGTTCATACATAGCGAGTGTGATATCGGATTTTTGTGTACAAACATGCGAATCGAAGCTAACAACGCTAGCTATGATATGGAATTAAAAAATCAAGATTTTAAAACTCAGGTCGAGAGACATGACGAAATTACCAAATTTGAGGAGTGAGTTGAGAGGAGCCCTTGAGTAAATTATAATGTTCATACCTGGTTCGTGTGATATCGGATTTTTGTGTTCAAACATGCGAATCGAAGCTAATAACGCTAGCTATGATATGGAATTAAAAAATCAAGATTTTGCAACTCAAGTCAAGAGACATGAAGAAATTACCAAATTTGAGGAGTGAGGTTGGAAGAGCGCGTGAGTGAATTAAAATGTTCATACCTGGCTCGTGTGATATCGGATTTTTGTGTTCAAACATGCGAATCGAAGCTAACAACGCTAGCTATGATATGGAATAAAAAAAACAAGACTTTGAAACTCAGGTCAAGAGACATGACGAAATTACTAAATTTGAGGAGGGAGTTGAGAGGGGCCCTTGAGTAAATTCAAATGGTCATACCTAGCTCGTGTGATATCGGATTTTTGTGTTCAAACATGCGAATCGAAGCTAACAACGCTAGCTACGACATGGAATAAAAAAAAACAAGATTTTGAAACTCAGGTCAAGAGACATGACGAAATTAGCAAATTTGAGGAGTGAGTTGAGAGGAGCCCTTGAGTAAATTATAATGTTCATACCTGGTTCGTGTGATATCGGATTTTTGTGTTCAAACATGCGAATCGAAGCTAATAACGCTAGCTATGATATGGAATTAAAAAATCAAGATTTTGCAACTCAAGTCAAGAGACATGAAGAAATTACCAAATTTGAGGAGTGAGGGTGGAAGAGCGCGTGAGTGAATTAAAATGTTCATACCTGGCTCGTGTGACATCGGATTTTTGTGTTCAAACATGCGAATCGAAGCTAACAACGCTAGCTATGATATGGAATAAAAAAAACAAGATTTTCAAACTCAGGTCAAGAGACATGACGAAATTAGCAAATTTGAGGAGTGAGTTGAGAGGAGCCCTTGAGTAAATTAAAATGGTCATACCTAGAGAGTGTGATATCGGATTTTTGTGTACAAACATGCGAATCGAAGCTAACAACGCTAGCTATGATATGGAATTAAAAAATCAAGACTTTGAAACTCAGGTCAAGAGACATGACGAAATTACTAAATTTGAGGAGGGAGTTGAGAGGGGCCCTTGAGTAAATTCAAATGGTCATACCTAGCTCGTGTGATATCGGATTTTTGTGTTCAAACATGCGAATCGAAGCTAACAACGCTAGCTACGACATGGAATAAAAAAAAACAAGATTTTGAAACTCAGGTCAAGAGACATGACGAAATTAGCAAATTTGAGGAGTGAGTTGAGAGGAGCCCTTGAGTAAATTAAAATGTTCATACATAGCGAGTGTGATATCGGATTTTTGTGTACAAACATGCGAATCGAAGCTAACAACGCTAGCTATGATATGGAATTAAAAAATCAAGATTTTAAAACTCAGGTCGAGAGACATGACGAAATTACCAAATTTGAGGAGTGAGTTGAGAGGAGCCCTTGAGTAAATTATAATGTTCATACCTGGTTCGTGTGATATCGGATTTTTGTGTTCAAACATGCGAATCGAAGCTAATAACGCTAGCTATGATATGGAATTAAAAAATCAAGATTTTGCAACTCAAGTCAAGAGACATGAAGAAATTACCAAATTTGAGGAGTGAGGTTGGAAGAGCGCGTGAGTGAATTAAAATGTTCATACCTGGCTCGTGTGATATCGGATTTTTGTGTTCAAACATGCGAATCGAAGCTAACAACGCTAGCTATGATATGGAATAAAAAAAACAAGACTTTGAAACTCAGGTCAAGAGACATGACGAAATTACTAAATTTGAGGAGGGAGTTGAGAGGGGCCCTTGAGTAAATTCAAATGGTCATACCTAGCTCGTGTGATATCGGATTTTTGTGTTCAAACATGCGAATCGAAGCTAACAACGCTAGCTACGACATGGAATAAAAAAAAACAAGATTTTGAAACTCAGGTCAAGAGACATGACGAAATTAGCAAATTTGAGGAGTGAGTTGAGAGGAGCCCTTGAGTAAATTAAAATGTTCATACATAGCGAGTGTGATATCGGATTTTTGTGTACAAACATGCGAATCGAAGCTAACAACGCTAGCTATGATATGGAATTAAAAAATCAAGATTTTGAAACTCAGGTCGAGAGACATGACGAAATTACCAAATTTGAGGAGGGAGTTGAGAGGGGCCCTTGAGTAAATTAATATGTTCATACCTAGCTCGTGTGATATCGGATTTTTGTGTTCAAACATGCGAATCGAAGCTAACAACGCTAGCTATGATATGGAATTAAAAAATCAATATTTTGAAACTCAGGTCGAGAGACATGACGAAATTAGCAAATTTGAGGAGTGAGTTGAGATGAGCCCTTGAGTAAATTAAAATGTTCATACATAGCGAGTGTGATATCGGATTTTTGTGTACAAACATGCGAATCGAAGCTAACAACGCTAGCTATGATATGGAATTAAAAAATCAAGATTTTGAAACTCAGGTCGAGAGACATGACGAAATTACCAAATTTGAGGAGGGGGTTGAGAGGGGCCCTTGAGTAAATTAAAATGTTCATACCTAGCTCGTGTGATATCGGATTTTTGTGTTCAAACATGCGAATCGAAGCTAACAACGCTAGCTATGATATGGAATAAAAAAAACAAGATTTTGAAACTCAGGTCGAGAGACATGACGAAATTACCAAATTTGAGGAGTGAGTTGAGAGGAGCCCTTGAGTAAATTAAAATGGTCATACCTAGCGAGTGTGATATCGGATTTTTGTGTTCAAACATGCGAATCGAAGCTAACAACGCTAGGTATGATTTAGAATTAAAAAATCAAGATTTTGAAACTCAGGTCGAGAGACATGACGAAATTACCAAATTTGAGGAGTGAGTTAAGAAGAGCTATTAGGTAAATTATAATGTTCATACCTGGCTCGTGTGATATCGGATTTTTGTGTTCAAACATGCGAATCGAAGCTAATAACGCTAGCTATGATATGGAATTAAAAAATCAATATTTTGAAACTCAGGTCGAGAGACATGACGAAATTAGCAAATTTGAGGAGTGAGTTGAGATGAGCCCTTGAGTAAATTAAAATGTTCATACATAGCGAGTGTGATATCGGATTTTTGTGTACAAACATGCGAATCGAAGCTAACAACGCTAGCTATGATATGGAATTAAAAAATCAAGATTTTGAAACTCAGGTCGAGAGACATGACGAAATTACCAAATTTGAGGAGTGAGTTGAGAGGAGCCCTTGAGTAAATTATAATGTTCATACCTGGTTCGTGTGATATCGGATTTTTGTGTTCAAACATGCGAATCGAAGCTAATAACGCTAGCTATGATATGGAATTAAAAAATCAAGATTTTGCAACTCAACTCAAGAGACATGACGAAATTACTAAATTTGAGGAGGGAGTTGAGAGGGGCCCTTGAGTAAATTCAAATGGTCATACCTAGCTCGTGTGATATCGGATTTTTGTGTTCAAACATGCGAATCGAAGCTAACAACGCTAGCTATGATATGGAATAAAAACAAGATTTTCAAACTCAGGTCAAGAGACATGACGAAATTAGCAAATTTGAGGAGTGAGTTGAGAGGAGCCCTTGAGTAAATTAAAATGTTCATACCTGGTTCGTGTGATATCGGATTTTTGTGTACAAACATGCGAATCGAAGCTAACAACGCTAGCTATGATATGGAATTACAAAATCAAGATTTTGAAACTCAGGTCGAGAGACATGATGAAATTACCAAATTTGAGGAGTGACGTTGGAAGAGCGCGTGAGTGAATTAAAATGTTCATACCTGGCTCGTGTGATATCGGATTTTTGTGTTCAAACATGCGAATCGAAGCTAACAACGCTAGCTATGATATGGAATAAAAAAAACAAGATTTTGAAACTCAGGTCGAGAGACATGACGAAATTACCAAATTTGAGGAGTGAGTTGAGAGGAGCCCTTGAGTAAATTAAAATGGTCATACCTAGCGAGTGTGATATCGGATTTTTGTGTACAAACATGCGAATCGAAGCTAACAACGCTAGCTATGATATGGAATTAAAAAATCAAGATTTTGAAACTCAGGTCGAGAGACATGACGAAATTACCAAATTTGAGGAGGGGGTTGAGAGGGGCCCTTGAGTAAATTAAAATGTTCATACCTAGCTCGTGTGATATCGGATTTTTGTGTTCAAACATGCGAATCGAAGCTAACAACGCTAGCTATGATATGGAGTAAAAAAAACAAGATTTTGAAACTCAGGTCGAGAGACATGACGAAATTACCAAATTTGAGGAGTGAGTTGAGAGGAGCCCTTGAGTAAATTAAAATGGTCATACCTAGCGATTGTGATATCGGATTTTTGTGTACAAACATGCGAATCGAAGCTAACAACGCTAGCTATGATATGGAATTAAAAAATCAAGATTTTGAAACTTACGTCGAGAGATATGACGAAATTAGCAAATTTGAGGAGTGAGTTGAGAGGAGCCCTTGAGTAAATTAAAATGGTCATACCTAGCGAGTGTGATATCGGATTTTTGTGTTCAAACATGCGAATCTAAGCTAACAACGCTAGCTATGATATGGAATTAAAAAATCAAGATTTTGAAACTCAGGTCGAGAGACATGACGAAATTACCAAATTTGAGGAGCGAGTTAAGAAGAGCTATTAGGTACATTACAATGTTCATACCTGGCTCGTGTGATATCGGTTTTTTGTGTTCAAACATGCGAATCGAAGCTAACAATGCTAGCTATGATATGGAATTAAAAAATCAAGATTTTGAAACTCAGGTCGAGAGACATGACGAAATTTCCAAATTTCAGGAGGGAGTTGAGAAGAGCTAGTAGGTAAATTATAATGTTCATACCTGGTTCGTGTGATATCGGATTTTTTCGTTCAAACATTCGAATCGAAGCTAACAACGCTAGCTATGATATGGAATTACAAAATCAAGATTTTGAAACTCCAGTCGAGAGACATGATGAAATTACCAAATTTGAGGAGTGAGGTTGGAAGAGCGCGTGAGTGAATTAAAATGTTCATACCTGGCTCGTGTGATATCGGATTTTTGTGTTCAAACATGCAAATCGAAGCTAACAACGCTAGCTATGATATGGAATAAAAAAAACAAGATTTTGAAACTCAGGTCAAGAGACATGACGAAATTAGCAAATTTGAGGAGTGAGTTGAGAGGAGCCCTTGAGTAAATTAAAATGTTCATACCTAGCGAGTGTGATATCGGCTTTTGGTGTACAAACATGCGAATCGAAGCTAACAACGCTAGCTATGATATGGAATTAAAAAATCAAGACTTTGAAACTTACGTCGAGAGATATGACGAAATTAGCAAATTTGAGGAGTGAGTTGAGAGGAGCCCTTGAGTAAATTAAAATGGTCATACCTAGCTCGTGTGATATCGGATTTTTGTGTACAAACATGCGAATCGAAGCTAACAACGCTAGCTATGATATGGAATTACAAAATGAAGATTTTGAAACTCAGGTCGAGAGACATGACGAAATTACCAAATTTGAGGAGGGAGTTGAGAGGGGCCCTAGAGTAAATTAAAATGTTCATACCTAGCGAGTGTGATATCGGATTTTTGTGTTCAAACATGCGAATCGAAGCTAACAATGCTAGCTATGATATGGAATTAAAAAATCAAGATTTTGAAACTCAGGTCGAGAGACATGACGAAATTTCCAAATTTCAGGAGGGAGTTGAGAAGAGCTAGTAGGTAAATTATAATGTTCATACCTGGTTCGTGTGATATCGGATTTTTGTGTTCAAACATGCGAATCGAAGCTAATAACGCTAGCTATGATATGGAATTAAAAAATCAAGATTTTGCATCTCAAGTCAAGAGACATGACGAAATTACCAAATTTGAGGAGTGAGTTGAGAGGAGCCCTTGAGTAAATTAAAATGGTCATACCTAGCGAGTGTGATATCGGATTTTTGTGTACAAACATGAGAATCGAAGCTAACAACGCTAGCTATGATATGGAATTAAAAAATCAAGATTTTGAAACTTACGTCGAGAGATATGACGAAATTAGCAAATTTGAGGAGTGAGTTGAGAGGAGCCCTTGAGTAAATTAAAATGGTCATACCTAGCGAGTGTGATATCGGATTTTTGTGTTCAAACATGCGAATCTAAGCTAACAACGCTAGCTATGATATGGAATTAAAAAATCAAGATTTTGAAACTCAGGTCGAGAGACATGACGAAATTACCAAATTTGAGGAGCGAGTTAAGAAGAGCTATTAGGTACATTACAATGTTCATACCTGGCTCGTGTGATATCGGTTTTTTGTGTTCAAACATGCGAATCGAAGCTAACAATGCTAGCTATGATATGGAATTAAAAAATCAAGATTTTGAAACTCAGGTCGAGAGACATGAAGAAATTACCAAATTTGAGGAGGGAGTTAAGAAGAGCTATTAGGTAAATTACAATGTTCATACCTGGCTCGTGTGATATCGGATTTTTGTGTTCAAACATTGGAATCGAAGCTAACAACGCTAGGTATGATATAGAATTAAAAAATCAAGATTTTGAAACTCAGGTCGAGAGACATGACGAAATTACCAAATTTGAGGAGTGAGTTTAGAAGAGCTATTAGGTAAATTATAATGTTCATACCTGGCTCGTGTGATATCGGATTTCTGTGTTCAAACATGCGAATCGAAGCTAATAACGCTAGCTATGATATGGAATTAAAAAATCAATATTTTGAAACTCAGGTCGAGAGACATGACGAAATTAGCAAATTTGAGGAGTGAGTTGAGATGAGCCCTTGAGTAAATTAAAATGTTCATACATAGCGAGTGTGATATCGGATTTTTGTGTACAAACATGCGAATCGAAGCTAACAACGCTAGCTATGATATGGAATTAAAAAATCAAGATTTTGAAACTTACGTCGAGAGATATGACGAAATTAGCAAATTTGAGGAGTGAGTTGAGAGGAGCCCTTGAGTAAATTAAAATGGTCATACCTAGCGAGTGTGATATCGGATTTTTGTGTTCAAACATGCGAATCTAAGCTAACAACGCTAGCTATGATATGGAATTAAAAAATCAAGATTTTGAAACTCAGGTCGAGAGACATGACGAAATTACCAAATTTGAGGAGCGAGTTAAGAAGAGCTATTAGGTACATTACAATGTTCATACCTGGCTCGTGTGATATCGGTTTTTTGTGTTCAAACATGCGAATCGAAGCTAACAATGCTAGCTATGATATGGAATTAAAAAATCAAGATTTTGAAACTCAGGTCGAGAGACATGACGAAATTTCCAAATTTCAGGAGGGAGTTGAGAAGAGCTAGTAGGTAAATTATAATGTTCATACCTGGTTCGTGTGATATCGGATTTTTTTGTTCAAACATTCGAATCGAAGCTAACAACGCTAGCTATGATATGGAATTACAAAATCAAGATTTTGAAACTCCAGTCGAGAGACATGATGAAATTACCAAATTTGAGGAGTGACGTTGGAAGAGCGCGTGAGTGAATTAAAATGTTCATACCTGGCTCGTGTGATATCGGATTTTTGTGTTCAAACATGCAAATCGAAGCTAACAACGCTAGCTATGATATGGAATAAAAAAAACAAGATTTTGAAACTCAGGTCAAGAGACATGACGAAATTAGCAAATTTGAGGAGTGAGTTGAGAGGAGCCCTTGAGTAAATTAAAATGTTCATACCTAGCGAGTGTGATATCGGCTTTTTGTGTACAAACATGCGAATCGAAGCTAACAACGCTAGCTATGATATGGAATTAAAAAATCAAGACTTTGAAACTCAGGTCAAGAGACATGACGAAATTACTAAATTTGAGGAGGGAGTTGAGAGGGGCCCTTGAGTAAATTAAAATGGTCATACCTAGCTCGTGTGATATCGGATTTTTGTGTTCAAACATGCGAATCGAAGCTAACAACGCTAGCTACGACATGGAATAAAAAAAAACAAGATTTTGAAACTCAGGTCAAGAGACATGACGAAATTAGCAAATTTGAGGAGTGAGTTGAGAGGAGCCCTTGAGTAAATTAAAATGTTCATACATAGCGAGTGTGATATCGGATTTTTGTGTACAAACATGCGAATCGAAGCTAACAACGCTAGCTATGATATGGAATTAAAAAATCAAGATTTTGAAACTCAGGTCGAGAGACATGACGAAATTACCAAATTTGAGGAGGGGGTTGAGAGGGGCCCTTGAGTAAATTAAAATGTTCATACCTAGCTCGTGTGATATCGGATTTTTGTGTTCAAACATGCGAATCGAAGCTAACAACGCTAGCTATGATATGGAATTAAAAAATCAAGATTTTGAAACTCCAGTCGAGAGACATGATGAAATTACCAAATTTGAGGAGTGAGGTTGGAAGAGCGCGTGAGTGAATTAAAATGTTCATACCTGGCTCGTGTGATATCGGATTTTTGTGTTCAAACATGCAAATCGAAGCTAACAACGCTAGCTATGATATGGAATAAAAAAAACAAGATTTTGAAACTCAGGTCAAGAGACATGACGAAATTAGCAAATTTGAGGAGTGAGTTGAGAGGAGCCCTTGAGTAAATTAAAATGTTCATACCTAGCTCGTGTGATATCGGATTTTTGTGTTCAAACATGCGAATCGAAGCTAACAACGCTAGCTATGATATGGAATTACAAAATCAAGATTTTGAAACTCCAGTCGAGAGACATGATGAAATTACCAAATTTGAGGAGTGAGGTTGGAAGAGCGCGTGAGTGAATTAAAATGTTCATACCTGGCTCGTGTGATATCGGATTTTTGTGTTCAAACATGCAAATCGAAGCTAACAACGCTAGCTATGATATGGAATAAAAAAAACAAGATTTTGAAACTCAGGTCAAGAGACATGACGAAATTAGCAAATTTGAGGAGTGAGTTGAGAGGAGCCCTTGAGTAAATTAAAATGTTCATACCTAGCGAGTGTGATATCGGCTTTTGGTGTACAAACATGCGAATCGAAGCTAACAACGCTAGCTATGATATGGAATTAAAAAATCAAGACTTTGAAACTTACGTCGAGAGATATGACGAAATTAGCAAATTTGAGGAGTGAGTTGAGAGGAGCCCTTGAGTAAATTAAAATGGTCATACCTAGCGAGTGTGATATCGGATTTTTGTGTACAAACATGCGAATCGAAGCTAACAACGCTAGCTATGATATGGAATTACAAAATGAAGATTTTGAAACTCAGGTCGAGAGACATGACGAAATTACCAAATTTGAGGAGGGAGTTGAGAGGGGCCCTAGAGTAAATTAAAATGTTCATACCTAGCGAGTGTGATATCGGATTTTTGTGTTCAAACATGCGAATCGAAGCTAACAATGCTAGCTATGATATGGAATTAAAAAATCAAGATTTTGAAACTCAGGTCGAGAGACATGACGAAATTTCCAAATTTCAGGAGGGAGTTGAGAAGAGCTAGTAGGTAAATTATAATGTTCATACCTGGTTCGTGTGATATCGGATTTTTGTGTTCAAACATGCGAATCGAAGCTAATAACGCTAGCTATGATATGGAATTAAAAAATCAAGATTTTGCATCTCAAGTCAAGAGACATGACGAAATTACCAAATTTGAGGAGTGAGTTGAGAGGAGCCCTTGAGTAAATTAAAATGGTCATACCTAGCGAGTGTGATATCGGATTTTTGTGTACAAACATGAGAATCGAAGCTAACAACGCTAGCTATGATATGGAATTAAAAAATCAAGATTTTGAAACTTACGTCGAGAGATATGACGAAATTAGCAAATTTGAGGAGTGAGTTGAGAGGAGCCCTTGAGTAAATTAAAATGGTCATACCTAGCGAGTGTGATATCGGATTTTTGTGTTCAAACATGCGAATCTAAGCTAACAACGCTAGCTATGATATGGAATTAAAAAATCAAGATTTTGAAACTCAGGTCGAGAGACATGACGAAATTACCAAATTTGAGGAGCGAGTTAAGAAGAGCTATTAGGTACATTACAATGTTCATACCTGGCTCGTGTGATATCGGTTTTTTGTGTTCAAACATGCGAATCGAAGCTAACAATGCTAGCTATGATATGGAATTAAAAAATCAAGATTTTGAAACTCAGGTCGAGAGACATGAAGAAATTACCAAATTTGAGGAGGGAGTTAAGAAGAGCTATTAGGTAAATTACAATGTTCATACCTGGCTCGTGTGATATCGGATTTTTGTGTTCAAACATTGGAATCGAAGCTAACAACGCTAGGTATGATATAGAATTAAAAAATCAAGATTTTGAAACTCAGGTCGAGAGACATGACGAAATTACCAAATTTGAGGAGTGAGTTTAGAAGAGCTATTAGGTAAATTATAATGTTCATACCTGGCTCGTGTGATATCGGATTTCTGTGTTCAAACATGCGAATCGAAGCTAATAACGCTAGCTATGATATGGAATTAAAAAATCAATATTTTGAAACTCAGGTCGAGAGACATGACGAAATTAGCAAATTTGAGGAGTGAGTTGAGATGAGCCCTTGAGTAAATTAAAATGTTCATACATAGCGAGTGTGATATCGGATTTTTGTGTACAAACATGCGAATCGAAGCTAACAACGCTAGCTATGATATGGAATTAAAAAATCAAGATTTTGAAACTTACGTCGA
Source organism: Azolla caroliniana (assembly GCF_043228905.1). Taxonomy (NCBI): domain Eukaryota; kingdom Viridiplantae; phylum Streptophyta; class Polypodiopsida; order Salviniales; family Salviniaceae; genus Azolla; species Azolla caroliniana. The sequence goes on from NW_028230473.1 coordinate 132,917, forward strand.
GAGATATGACGAAATTAGCAAATTTGAGGAGTGAGTTGAGAGGAGCCCTTGAGTAAATTAAAATGGTCATACCTAGCGAGTGTGATATCGGATTTTTGTGTTCAAACATGCGAATCTAAGCTAACAACGCTAGCTATGATATGGAATTAAAAAATCAAGATTTTGAAACTCAGGTCGAGAGACATGACGAAATTACCAAATTTGAGGAGCGAGTTAAGAAGAGCTATTAGGTACATTACAATGTTCATACCTGGCTCGTGTGATATCGGTTTTTTGTGTTCAAACATGCGAATCGAAGCTAACAATGCTAGCTATGATATGGAATTAAAAAATCAAGATTTTGAAACTCAGGTCGAGAGACATGACGAAATTTCCAAATTTCAGGAGGGAGTTGAGAAGAGCTAGTAGGTAAATTATAATGTTCATACCTGGTTCGTGTGATATCGGATTTTTTTGTTCAAACATTCGAATCGAAGCTAACAACGCTAGCTATGATATGGAATTACAAAATCAAGATTTTGAAACTCCAGTCGAGAGACATGATGAAATTACCAAATTTGAGGAGTGACGTTGGAAGAGCGCGTGAGTGAATTAAAATGTTCATACCTGGCTCGTGTGATATCGGATTTTTGTGTTCAAACATGCAAATCGAAGCTAACAACGCTAGCTATGATATGGAATAAAAAAAACAAGATTTTGAAACTCAGGTCAAGAGACATGACGAAATTAGCAAATTTGAGGAGTGAGTTGAGAGGAGCCCTTGAGTAAATTAAAATGTTCATACCTAGCGAGTGTGATATCGGCTTTTTGTGTACAAACATGCGAATCGAAGCTAACAACGCTAGCTATGATATGGAATTAAAAAATCAAGACTTTGAAACTCAGGTCAAGAGACATGACGAAATTACTAAATTTGAGGAGGGAGTTGAGAGGGGCCCTTGAGTAAATTAAAATGGTCATACCTAGCTCGTGTGATATCGGATTTTTGTGTTCAAACATGCGAATCGAAGCTAACAACGCTAGCTACGACATGGAATAAAAAAAAACAAGATTTTGAAACTCAGGTCAAGAGACATGACGAAATTAGCAAATTTGAGGAGTGAGTTGAGAGGAGCCCTTGAGTAAATTAAAATGTTCATACATAGCGAGTGTGATATCGGATTTTTGTGTACAAACATGCGAATCGAAGCTAACAACGCTAGCTATGATATGGAATTAAAAAATCAAGATTTTGAAACTCAGGTCGAGAGACATGACGAAATTACCAAATTTGAGGAGGGGGTTGAGAGGGGCCCTTGAGTAAATTAAAATGTTCATACCTAGCTCGTGTGATATCGGATTTTTGTGTTCAAACATGCGAATCGAAGCTAACAACGCTAGCTATGATATGGAATAAAAAAAACAAGATTTTGAAACTCAGGTCGAGAGACATGACGAAATTACCAAATTTGAGGAGTGAGTTGAGAGGAGCCCTTGAGTAAATTAAAATGGTCATACCTAGCGAGTGTGATATCGGATTTTTGTGTACAAACATGCGAATCGAAGCTAACAACGCTAGCTATGATATGGAATTACAAAATCAAGATTTTGAAACTCAGGTCGAGAGACATGACGAAATTACCAAATTTGAGGAGGGAGTTGAGAGGGGCCCTTGAGTAAATTAAAATGTTCATACCTAGCGAGTGTGATATCGGATTTTTGTGTTCAAACATGCGAATCGAAGCTAACAATGCTAGCTATGATATGGAATTAAAAAATCAAGATTTTGAAACTCAGGTCGAGAGACATGACGAAATTTCCAAATTTCAGGAGGGAGTTGAGAAGAGCTAGTAGGTAAATTATAATGTTCATACCTGGTTCGTGTGATATCGGATTTTTGTGTTCAAACATGCGAATCGAAGCTAATAACGCTAGCTATGATATGGAATTAAAAAATCAAGATTTTGCAACTCAAGTCGAGAGACATGAAGAAATTACCAAATTTGAGGAGTGAGGTTGGAAGAGCGCGTGAGTGAATTAAAATGTTCATACCTGGCTCGTGTGATATCGGATTTTTGTGTTCAAACATGCGAATCGAAGCTAACAACGCTAGCTATCATATGGAATAAAAAAAACAAGATTTTGAAATTCAGGTCAAGAGACATGACGAAATTAGCAAATTTGAGGAGTGAGTTGAGAGGAGCCCTTGAGTAAATTAAAATGTTCATACCTAGCGAGTGTGATATCGGCTTTTTGTGTACAAACATGCGAATCGAAGCTAACAACGCTAGCTATGATATGGAATTAAAAAATCAAGATTTTGAAACTTACGTCGAGAGATATGACGAAATTAGCAAATTTGAGGAGTGAGTTGAGAGGAGCCCTTGAGTAAATTAAAATGGTCATACCTAGCGAGTGTGATATCGGATTTTTGTGTACAAACATGCGAATCGAAGCTAACAACGCTAGCTATGATATGGAATTACAAAATGAAGATTTTGAAACTCAGGTCGAGAGACATGACGAAATTACCAAATTTGAGGAGGGAGTTGAGAGGGGCCCTTGAGTAAATTAAAATGTTCATACCTAGCGAGTGTGATATCGGATTTTTGTGTTCAAACATGCGAATCGAAGCTAACAATGCTAGCTATGATATGGAATTAAAAAATCAAGATTTTGAAACTCAGGTCGAGAGACATGACGAAATTTCCAAATTTCAGGAGGGAGTTGAGAAGAGCTAGTAGGTAAATTACAATGTTCATACCTGGCTCGTGTGATATCGGATTTTTGTGTTCAAACATGCGAATCGAAGCTAACAACGCTAGCTATGATATGGAATTACAAAATCAAGATTTTGAAACTCCAGTCGAGAGACATGATGAAATTACCAAATTTGAGGAGTGACGTTGGAAGAGCGCGTGAGTGAATTAAAATGTTCATACCTGGCTCGTGTGATATCGGATTTTTGTGTTCAAACATGCAAATCGAAGCTAACAACGCTACCTATGATATGGAATAAAAAAAACAAGATTTTGAAACTCAGGTCAAGAGACATGACGAAATTAGCAAATTTGAGGAGTGAGTTGAGAGGAGCCCTTGAGTAAATTAAAATGTTCATACCTAGCGAGTGTGATATCGGCTTTTTGTGTACAAACATGCGAATCGAAGCTAACAACGCTAGCTATGATATGGAATTAAAAAATCAAGACTTTGAAACTCAGGTCAAGAGACATGACGAAATTACTAAATTTGAGGAGGGAGTTGAGAGGGGCCCTTGAGTAAATTAAAATGGTCATACCTAGCTCGTGTGATATCGGATTTTTGTGTTCAAACATGCGAATCGAAGCTAACAACGCTAGCTACGACATTGAATAAAAAAAAACAAGATTTTGAAACTCAGGTCAAGAGACATGACGAAATTAGCAAATTTGAGGAGTGAGTTGAGAGGAGCCCTTGAGTAAATTAAAATGTTCATACATAGCGAGTGTGATATCGGATTTTTGTGTACAAACATGCGAATCGAAGCTAACAACGCTAGCTATGATATGGAATTAAAAAATCAAGATTTTGAAACTCAGGTCGAGAGACATGACGAAATTACCAAATTTGAGGAGGGGGTTGAGAGGGGCCCTTGAGTAAATTAAAATGTTCATACCTAGCTCGTGTGATATCGGATTTTTGTGTTCAAACATGCGAATCGAAGCTAACAACGCTAGCTATGATATGGAATAAAAAAATCAAGATTTTGAAACTCAGGTCGAGAGACATGAAGAAATTACCAAATTTGAGGAGGGAGTTAAGAAGAGCTATTAGGTAAATTACAATGTTCATACCTGGCTCGTGTGATATCGGATTTTTGTGTTCAAACATTGGAATCGAAGCTAACAACGCTAGGTATGATATAGAATTAAAAAATCAAGATTTTGAAACTCAGGTCGAGAGACATGACGAAATTACCAAATTTGAGGAGTGAGTTAAGAAGAGCTATTAGGTAAATTATAATGTTCATACCTGGCTCGTGTGATATCGGATTTCTGTGTTCAAACATGCGAATCGAAGCTAATAACGCTAGCTATGATATGGAATTAAAAAATCAATATTTTGAAACTCAGGTCGAGAGACATGACGAAATTAGCAAATTTGAGGAGTGAGTTGAGATGAGCCCTTGAGTAAATTAAAATGTTCATACATAGCGAGTGTGATATCGGATTTTTGTGTACAAACATGCGAATCGAAGCTAACAACGCTAGCTATGATATGGAATTAAAAAATCAAGATTTTGAAACTTACGTCGAGAGATATGACGAAATTAGCAAATTTGAGGAGTGAGTTGAGAGGAGCCCTTGAGTAAATTAAAATGGTCATACCTAGCGAGTGTGATATCGGATTTTTGTGTTCAAACATGCGAATCTAAGCTAACAACGCTAGCTATGATATGGAATTAAAAAATCAAGATTTTGAAACTCAGGTCGAGAGACATGACGAAATTACCAAATTTGAGGAGCGAGTTAAGAAGAGCTATTAGGTACATTACAATGTTCATACCTGGCTCGTGTGATATCGGTTTTTTGTGTTCAAACATGCGAATCGAAGCTAACAATGCTAGCTATGATATGGAATTAAAAAATCAAGATTTTGAAACTCAGGTCGAGAGACATGACGAAATTTCCAAATTTCAGGAGGGAGTTGAGAAGAGCTAGTAGGTAAATTATAATGTTCATACCTGGTTCGTGTGATATCGGATTTTTTTGTTCAAACATTCGAATCGAAGCTAACAACGCTAGCTATGATATGGAATTACAAAATCAAGATTTTGAAACTCCAGTCGAGAGACATGATGAAATTACCAAATTTGAGGAGTGACGTTGGAAGAGCGCGTGAGTGAATTAAAATGTTCATACCTGGCTCGTGTGATATCGGATTTTTGTGTTCAAACATGCAAATCGAAGCTAACAACGCTAGCTATGATATGGAATAAAAAAAACAAGATTTTGAAACTCAGGTCAAGAGACATGACGAAATTAGCAAATTTGAGGAGTGAGTTGAGAGGAGCCCTTGAGTAAATTAAAATGTTCATACCTAGCGAGTGTGATATCGGCTTTTTGTGTACAAACATGCGAATCGAAGCTAACAACGCTAGCTATGATATGGAATTAAAAAATCAAGACTTTGAAACTCAGGTCAAGAGACATGACGAAATTACTAAATTTGAGGAGGGAGTTGAGAGGGGCCCTTGAGTAAATTAAAATGGTCATACCTAGCTCGTGTGATATCGGATTTTTGTGTTCAAACATGCGAATCGAAGCTAACAACGCTAGCTACGACATGGAATAAAAAAAAACAAGATTTTGAAACTCAGGTCAAGAGACATGACGAAATTAGCAAATTTGAGGAGTGAGTTGAGAGGAGCCCTTGAGTAAATTAAAATGTTCATACATAGCGAGTGTGATATCGGATTTTTGTGTACAAACATGCGAATCGAAGCTAACAACGCTAGCTATGATATGGAATTAAAAAATCAAGATTTTGAAACTCAGGTCGAGAGACATGACGAAATTACCAAATTTGAGGAGGGGGTTGAGAGGGGCCCTTGAGTAAATTAAAATGTTCATACCTAGCTCGTGTGATATCGGATTTTTGTGTTCAAACATGCGAATCGAAGCTAACAACGCTAGCTATGATATGGAATAAAAAAAACAAGATTTTGAAACTCAGGTCGAGAGACATGACGAAATTACCAAATTTGAGGAGTGAGTTGAGAGGAGCCCTTGAGTAAATTAAAATGGTCATACCTAGCGAGTGTGATATCGGATTTTTGTGTACAAACATGCGAATCGAAGCTAACAACGCTAGCTATGATATGGAATTACAAAATCAAGATTTTGAAACTCAGGTCGAGAGACATGACGAAATTACCAAATTTGAGGAGGGAGTTGAGAGGGGCCCTTGAGTAAATTAAAATGTTCATACCTAGCGAGTGTGATATCGGATTTTTGTGTTCAAACATGCGAATCGAAGCTAACAATGCTAGCTATGATATGGAATTAAAAAATCAAGATTTTGAAACTCAGGTCGAGAGACATGACGAAATTTCCAAATTTCAGGAGGGAGTTGAGAAGAGCTAGTAGGTAAATTATAATGTTCATACCTGGTTCGTGTGATATCGGATTTTTGTGTTCAAACATGCGAATCGAAGCTAATAACGCTAGCTATGATATGGAATTAAAAAATCAAGATTTTGCAACTCAAGTCGAGAGACATGAAGAAATTACCAAATTTGAGGAGTGAGGTTGGAAGAGCGCGTGAGTGAATTAAAATGTTCATACCTGGCTCGTGTGATATCGGATTTTTGTGTTCAAACATGCGAATCGAAGCTAACAACGCTAGCTATCATATGGAATAAAAAAAACAAGATTTTGAAATTCAGGTCAAGAGACATGACGAAATTAGCAAATTTGAGGAGTGAGTTGAGAGGAGCCCTTGAGTAAATTAAAATGTTCATACCTAGCGAGTGTGATATCGGCTTTTTGTGTACAAACATGCGAATCGAAGCTAACAACGCTAGCTATGATATGGAATTAAAAAATCAAGACTTTGAAACTTACGTCGAGAGATATGACGAAATTAGCAAATTTGAGGAGTGAGTTGAGAGGAGCCCTTGAGTAAATTAAAATGGTCATACCTAGCGAGTGTGATATCGGATTTTTGTGTACAAACATGCGAATCGAAGCTAACAACGCTAGCTATGATATGGAATTACAAAATGAAGATTTTGAAACTCAGGTCGAGAGACATGACGAAATTACCAAATTTGAGGAGGGAGTTGAGAGGGGCCCTTGAGTAAATTAAAATGTTCATACCTAGCGAGTGTGATATCGGATTTTTGTGTTCAAACATGCGAATCGAAGCTAACAATGCTAGCTATGATATGGAATTAAAAAATCAAGATTTTGAAACTCAGGTCGAGAGACATGACGAAATTTCCAAATTTCAGGAGGGAGTTGAGAAGAGCTAGTAGGTAAATTATAATGTTCATACCTGGTTCGTGTGATATCGGATTTTTGTGTTCAAACATGCGAATCGAAGCTAATAACGCTAGCTATGATATGGAATTAAAAAATCAAGATTTTGCAACTCAAGTCCAGAGACATGACGAAATTACCAAATTTGAGGAGTGAGTTGAGAGGAGCCCTTGAGTAAATTAAAATGGTCATACCTAGCGAGTGTGATATCGGATTTTTGTGTACAAACATGCGAATCGAAGCTAACAACGCTAGCTATGATATGGAATTAAAAAATCAAGATTTTGAAACTTACGTCGAGAGATATGACGAAATTAGCAAATTTGAGGAGTGAGTTGAGAGGAGCCCTTGAGTAAATTAAAATGGTCATACCTAGCGAGTGTGATATCGGATTTTTGTGTTCAAACTTGCGAATCTAAGCTAACAACGCTAGCTATGATATGGAATTAAAAAATCAAGATTTTGAAACTCAGGTCGAGAGACATGACGAAATTACCAAATTTGAGGAGCGAGTTAAGAAGAGCTATTAGGTACATTACAATGTTCATACCTGGCTCGTGTGATATCGGTTTTTTGTGTTCAAACATGCGAATCGAAGCTAACAATGCTAGCTATGATATGGAATTAAAAAATCAAGATTTTGAAACTCAGGTCGAGAGACATGAAGAAATTACCAAATTTGAGGAGGGAGTTAAGAAGAGCTATTAGGTAAATTACAATGTTCATACCTGGCTCGTGTGATATCGGATTTTTGTGTTCAAACATTGGAATCGAAGCTAACAACGCTAGGTATGATATAGAATTAAAAAATCAAGATTTTGAAACTCAGGTCGAGAGACATGACGAAATTACCAAATTTGAGGAGTGAGTTGAGAGGAGCCCTTGAGTAAATTAAAATGGTCATACCTAGCGAGTGTGATATAGGATTTTTGTGTACAAACATGCGAATCGAAGCTAACAACGCTAGCTATGATATGGAATTAAAAAATCAAGATTTTGAAACTTACGTCGAGAGATATGACGAAATTAGCAAATTTGAGGAGTGAGTTGAGAGGAGCCCTTGAGTAAATTAAAATGGTCATACCTAGCGAGTGTGATATCGGATTTTTGTGTACAAACATGCGAATCGAAGCTAACAACGCTAGCTATGATATGGGATTACAAAATGAAGATTTTGAAACTCAGGTCGAGAGACATGACGAAATTACCAAATTTGAGGAGGGAGTTGAGAGGGGCCCTTGAGTAAATTAAAATGTTCATACCTAGCGAGTGTGATATCGGATTTTTGTGTTCAAACTTGCGAATCGAAGCTAACAATGCTAGCTATGATATGGAATTAAAAAATCAAGATTTTGAAACTCAGGTCGAGAGACATGACGAAATTTCCAAATTTCAGGAGGGAGTTGAGAAGAGCTAGTAGGTAAATTATAATGTTCATACCTGGTTCGTGTGATATCGGATTTTTGTGTTCAAACATGCGAATCGAAGCTAAAAACGCTAGCTATGATATGGAATTAAAAAATCAAGATTTTGCAACTCAAGTCGAGAGACATGAAGAAATTACCAAATTTGAGGAGTGAGGTTGGAAGAGCGCGTGAGTGAATTAAAATGTTCATACCTGGCTCGTGTGATATCGGATTTTTGTGTTCAAACATGCGAATCGAAGCTAACAACGCTAGCTACGACATGGAATAAAAAAAAACAAGATTTTGAAACTCAGGTCAAGAGACATGACGAAATTAGCAAATTTGAGGAGTGAGTTGAGAGGAGCCCTTGAGTAAATTAAAATGTTCATACATAGCGAGTGTGATATCGGATTTTTGTGTACAAACATGCGAATCGAAGCTAACAACGCTAGCTATGATATGGAATTAAAAAATCAAGATTTTGAAACTCAGGTCGAGAGACATGACGAAATTACCAAATTTGAGGAGGGGGTTGAGAGGGGCCCTTGAGTAAATTAAAATGTTCATACCTAGCTCGTGTGATATCGGATTTTTGTGTTCAAACATGCGAATCGAAGCTAACAACGCTAGCTATGATATGGAATAAAAAAAAACAAGATTTTGAAACTCAGGTCAAGAGACATGACGAAATTAGCAAATTTGAGGAGTGAGTTGAGAGGAGCCCTTGAGTAAATTAAAATGTTCATACATAGCGAGTGTGATATCGGATTTTTGTGTTCAAACATTGGAATCGAAGCTAACAACGCTAGGTATGATATAGAATTAAAAAATCAAGATTTTGAAACTCAGGTCGAGAGACATGACGAAATTACCAAATTTGAGGAGTGAGTTAAGAAGAGCTATTAGGTAAATTATAATGTTCATACCTGGCTCGTGTGATATCGGATTTTTGTGTTCAAACATGCGAATCGAAGCTAATAACGCTAGCTATGATATGGAATTAAAAAATCAATATTTTGAAACTCAGGTCAAGAGACATGACGAAATTAGCAAATTTGAGGAGTGAGTTGAGAGGAGCCCTTGAGTAAATTAAAATGTTCATACATAGCGAGTGTGATATCGGATTTTTGTGTTCAAACATTGGAATCGAAGCTAACAACGCTAGGTATGATATAGAATTAAAAAATCAAGATTTTGAAACTCAGGTCGAGAGACATGACGAAATTACCAAATTTGAGGAGTGAGTTAAGAAGAGCTATTAGGTAAATTATAATGTTCATACCTGGCTCGTGTGATATCGGATTTTTGTGTTCAAACATGCGAATCGAAGCTAATAACGCTAGCTATGATATGGAATTAAAAAATCAATATTTTGAAACTCAGGTCAAGAGACATGACGAAATTAGCAAATTTGAGGAGTGAGTTGAGATGAGCCCTTGAGTAAATTAAAATGTTCATACATAGCGAGTGTGATATCGGATTTTTGTGTACAAACATGCGAATCGAAGCTAACAACGCTAGCTATGATATGGAATTAAAAAATCAAGATTTTGAAACTCAGGTCGAGAGACATGACGAAATTACCAAATTTGAGGAGTGAGTTGAGAGGAGCCCTTGAGTAAATTATAATGTTCATACCTGGTTCGTGTGATATCGGATTTTTGTGTTCAAACATGCGAATCGAAGCTAATAACGCTAGCTATGATATGGAATTAAAAAATCAAGATTTTGCAACTCAAGTCAAGAGACATGAAGAAATTACCAAATTTGAGGAGTGAGGTTGGAAGAGCGCGTGAGTGAATTAAAATGTTCATACCTGGCTCGTGTGATATCGGATTTTTATGTTCAAACATGCGAATCGAAGCTAACAACGCTAGCTACGACATGGAATAAAAAAAAACAAGATTTTGAAACTCAGGTCAAGAGACATGACGAAATTAGCAAATTTGAGGAGTGAGTTGAGAGGAGCCCTTGAGTAAATTAAAATGTTCATACATAGCGAGTGTGATATCGGATTTTTGTGTACAAACATGCGAATCGAAGCTAACAACGCTAGCTATGATATGGAATTACAAAATCAAGATTTTGAAACTCAGGTCGAGAGACATGACGAAATTACCAAATTTGAGGAGGGAGTTGAGAGGGGCCCTTGAGTAAATTAAAATGTTCATACCTAGCTCGTGTGATATCGGATTTTTGTGTTCAAACATGCGAATCGAAGCTAACAACGCTAGCTATGATATGGAATAAAAAAAACAAGATTTTGAAACTCAGGTCGAGAGACATGACGAAATTACCAAATTTGAGGAGCGAGTTGAGAGGAGCCCTTGAGTAAATTAAAATGGTCATACCTAGCGAGTGTGATATCGGATTTTTGTGTACAAACATGCGAATCGAAGCTAACAACGCTAGCTATGATATGGAATTAAAAAAACAAGATTTTGAAACTTACGTCGAGAGATATGACGAAATTAGCAAATTTGAGGAGTGAGTTGAGAGGAGCCCTTGAGTAAATTAAAATGGTCATACCTAGCGAGTGTGATATCGGATTTTTGTGTTCAAACATGCGAATCTAAGCTAACAACGCTAGCTATGATATGGAATTAAAAAATCAAGATTTTGAAACTCAGGTCGAGAGACATGACGAAATTACCAAATTTGAGGAGCGAGTTAAGAAGAGCTATTAGGTACATTACAATGTTCATACCTGGCTCGTGTGATATCGGTTTTTTGTGTTCAAACATGCGAATCGAAGCTAACAATGCTAGCTATGATATGGAATTAAAAAATCAAGATTTTGAAACTCAGGTCGAGAGACATGACGAAATTTCCAAATTTCAGGAGGGAGTTGAGAAGAGCTAGTAGGTAAATTATAATGTTCATACCTGGTTCGTGTGATATCGGATTTTTTTGTTCAAACATTCGAATCGAAGCTAACAACGCTAGCTATGATATGGAATTACAAAATCAAGATTTTGAAACTCCAGTCGAGAGACATGATGAAATTACCAAATTTGAGGAGTGACGTTGGAAGAGCGCGTGAGTGAATTAAAATGTTCATACCTGTCTCGTGTGATATCGGATTTTTGTGTTCAAACATGCAAATCGAAGCTAACAACGCTAGCTATGATATGGAATAAAAAAAACAAGATTTTGAAACTCAGGTCAAGATACATGACGAAATTAGCAAATTTGAGGAGTGAGTTGAGAGGAGCCCTTGAGTAAATTAAAATGGTCATACCTAGCGAGTGTGATATCGGATTTTTGTGTACAAACATGCGAATCGAAGCTAACAACGCTAGCTATGATATGGAATTAAAAAATCAAGATTTTGAAACTCAGGTCGAGAGACATGACGAAATTTCCAAATTTCAGGAGGGAGTTGAGAAGAGCTAGTAGGTAAATTATAATGTTCATACCTAGCTCGTGTTATATCGGATTTTTGTGTTCAAACATGCGAATCGAAGCTAACAACGCTAGCTATGATATAGAATTATAAAATAAAGATTTTGAAACTCAGGTCGAGAGACATGACGAAATTACCAAATTTGAGGAGTGAGTTGAGAGGAGCCCTTGAGTAAATTAAAATGGTCATACCTAGCGAGTGTGATATAGGATTTTTGTGTACAAACATGCGAATCGAAGCTAACAACGCTAGCTATGATATGGAATTAAAAAATCAAGATTTTGAAACTTACGTCGAGAGATATGACGAAATTAGCAAATTTGAGGAGTGAGTTGAGAGGAGCCCTTGAGTAAATTAAAATGGTCATACCTAGCGAGTGTGATATCGGATTTTTGTGTACAAACATGCGAATCGAAGCTAACAACGCTAGCTATGATATGGGATTACAAAATGAAGATTTTGAAACTCAGGTCGAGAGACATGACGAAATTACCAAATTTGAGGAGGGAGTTGAGAGGGGCCCTTGAGTAAATTAAAATGTTCATACCTAGCGAGTGTGATATCGGATTTTTGTGTTCAAACTTGCGAATCGAAGCTAACAATGCTAGCTATGATATGGAATTAAAAAATCAAGATTTTGAAACTCAGGTCGAGAGACATGACGAAATTACCAAATTTGAGGAGCGAGTTGAGAGGAGCCCTTGAGTAAATTAAAATGGTCATACCTAGCGAGTGTGATATCGGATTTTTGTGTACAAACATGCGAATCGAAGCTAACAACGCTAGCTATGATATGGAATTAAAAAAACAAGATTTTGAAACTTACGTCGAGAGATATGACGAAATTAGCAAATTTGAGGAGTGAGTTGAGAGGAGCCCTTGAGTAAATTAAAATGGTCATACCTAGCGAGTGTGATATCGGATTTTTGTGTTCAAACATGCGAATCTAAGCTAACAACGCTAGCTATGATATGGAATTAAAAAATCAAGATTTTGAAACTCAGGTCGAGAGACATGACGAAATTACCAAATTTGAGGAGCGAGTTAAGAAGAGCTATTAGGTACATTACAATGTTCATACCTGGCTCGTGTGATATCGGTTTTTTGTGTTCAAACATGCGAATCGAAGCTAACAATGCTAGCTATGATATGGAATTAAAAAATCAAGATTTTGAAACTCAGGTCGAGAGACATGACGAAATTTCCAAATTTCAGGAGGGAGTTGAGAAGAGCTAGTAGGTAAATTATAATGTTCATACCTGGTTCGTGTGATATCGGATTTTTTTGTTCAAACATTCGAATCGAAGCTAACAACGCTAGCTATGATATGGAATTACAAAATCAAGATTTTGAAACTCCAGTCGAGAGACATGATGAAATTACCAAATTTGAGGAGTGACGTTGGAAGAGCGCGTGAGTGAATTAAAATGTTCATACCTGTCTCGTGTGATATCGGATTTTTGTGTTCAAACATGCAAATCGAAGCTAACAACGCTAGCTATGATATGGAATAAAAAAAACAAGATTTTGAAACTCAGGTCAAGATACATGACGAAATTAGCAAATTTGAGGAGTGAGTTGAGAGGAGCCCTTGAGTAAATTAAAATGGTCATACCTAGCGAGTGTGATATCGGATTTTTGTGTACAAACATGCGAATCGAAGCTAACAACGCTAGCTATGATATGGAATTAAAAAATCAAGATTTTGAAACTCAGGTCGAGAGACATGACGAAATTTCCAAATTTCAGGAGGGAGTTGAGAAGAGCTAGTAGGTAAATTATAATGTTCATACCTAGCTCGTGTTATATCGGATTTTTGTGTTCAAACATGCGAATCGAAGCTAACAACGCTAGCTATGATATAGAATTATAAAATAAAGATTTTGAAACTCAGGTCGAGAGACATGACGAAATTACCAAATTTGAGGAGTGAGTTGAGAGGAGCCCTTGAGTAAATTAAAATGGTCATACCTAGCGAGTGTGATATAGGATTTTTGTGTACAAACATGCGAATCGAAGCTAACAACGCTAGCTATGATATGGAATTAAAAAATCAAGATTTTGAAACTTACGTCGAGAGATATGACGAAATTAGCAAATTTGAGGAGTGAGTTGAGAGGAGCCCTTGAGTAAATTAAAATGGTCATACCTAGCGAGTGTGATATCGGATTTTTGTGTACAAACATGCGAATCGAAGCTAACAACGCTAGCTATGATATGGGATTACAAAATGAAGATTTTGAAACTCAGGTCGAGAGACATGACGAAATTACCAAATTTGAGGAGGGAGTTGAGAGGGGCCCTTGAGTAAATTAAAATGTTCATACCTAGCGAGTGTGATATCGGATTTTTGTGTTCAAACTTGCGAATCGAAGCTAACAATGCTAGCTATGATATGGAATTAAAAAATCAAGATTTTGAAACTCAGGTCGAGAGACATGACGAAATTTCCAAATTTCAGGAGGGAGTTGAGAAGAGCTAGTAGGTAAATTATAATGTTCATACCTGGTTCGTGTGATATCGGATTTTTGTGTTCAAACATGCGAATCGAAGCTAAAAACGCTAGCTATGATATGGAATTAAAAAATCAAGATTTTGCAACTCAAGTCGAGAGACATGAAGAAATTACCAAATTTGAGGAGTGAGGTTGGAAGAGCGCGTGAGTGAATTAAAATGTTCATACCTGGCTCGTGTGATATCGGATTTTTGTGTTCAAACATGCGAATCGAAGCTAACAACGCTAGCTACGACATGGAATAAAAAAAAACAAGATTTTGAAACTCAGGTCAAGAGACATGACGAAATTAGCAAATTTGAGGAGTGAGTTGAGAGGAGCCCTTGAGTAAATTAAAATGTTCATACATAGCGAGTGTGATATCGGATTTTTGTGTACAAACATGCGAATCGAAGCTAACAACGCTAGCTATGATATGGAATTAAAAAATCAAGATTTTGAAACTCAGGTCGAGAGACATGACGAAATTACCAAATTTGAGGAGGGGGTTGAGAGGGGCCCTTGAGTAAATTAAAATGTTCATACCTAGCTCGTGTGATATCGGATTTTTGTGTTCAAACATGCGAATCGAAGCTAACAACGCTAGCTATGATATGGAATAAAAAAAACAAGATTTTGAAACTCAGGTCGAGAGACATGACGAAATTACCAAATTTGAGGAGTGAGTTGAGAGGAGCCCTTGAGTAAATTAAAATGGTCATACCTAGCGAGTGTGATATCGGATTTTTGTGTACAAACATGCGAATCGAAGCTAACAACGCTAGCTATGATATGGAATTAAAAAATCAAGATTTTGAAACTTACGTCGAGAGATATGACGAAATTAGCAAATTTGAGGAGTGAGTTGAGAGGAGCCCTTGAGTAAATTAAAATGGTCATACCTAGCGAGTGTGATATCGGATTTTTGTGTTCAAACATGCGAATCTAAGCTAACAACGCTAGCTATGATATGGAATTAAAAAATCAAGATTTTGAAACTCAGGTCGAGAGACATGACGAAATTACCAAATTTGAGGAGCGAGTTAAGAAGAGCTATTAGGTACATTACAATGTTCATACCTGGCTCGTGTGATATCGGTTTTTTGTGTTCAAACATGCGAATCGAAGCTAACAATGCTAGCTATGATATGGAATTAAAAAATCAAGATTTTGAAACTCAGGTCGAGAGACATGACGAAATTTCCAAATTTCAGGAGGGAGTTGAGAAGAGCTAGTAGGTAAATTATAATGTTCATACCTGGTTCGTGTGATATCGGATTTTTTTGTTCAAACATTCGAATCGATGCTAACAACGCTAGCTATGATATGGAATTACAAAATCAAGATTTTGAAACTCCAGTCGAGAGACATGATGAAATTACCAAATTTGAGTAGTGACGTTGGAAGAGCGCGTGAGTGAATTAAAATGTTCATACCTGGCTCGTGTGATATCGGATTTTTGTGTTCAAACATGCAAATCGAAGCTAACAACGCTAGCTATGATATGGAATAAAAAAAACAAGATTTTGAAACTCAGGTCAAGAGACATGACGAAATTAGCAAATTTGAGGAGTGAGTTGAGAGGAGCCCTTGAGTAAATTAAAATGTTCATACCTAGCGAGTGTGATATCGGCTTTTTGTGTACAAACATGCGAATCGAAGCTAACAACGCTAGCTATGATATGGAATTAAAAAATCAAGACTTTGAAACTCAGGTCAAGAGACATGACGAAATTACTAAATTTGAGGAGGGAGTTGAGAGGGGCCCTTGAGTAAATTAAAATGGTCATACCTAGCTCGTGTGATATCGGATTTTTGTGTTCAAACATGCGAATCGAAGCTAACAACGCTAGCTACGACATGGAATAAAAAAAAACAAGATTTTGAAACTCAGGTCAAGAGACATGACGAAATTAGCAAATTTGAGGAGTGAGTTGAGAGGAGCCCTTGAGTAAATTAAAATGTTCATACATAGCGAGTGTGATATCGGATTTTTGTGTACAAACATGCGAATCGAAGCTAACAACGCTAGCTATGATATGGAATTAAAAAATCAAGATTTTGAAACTCAGGTCGAGAGACATGACGAAATTACCAAATTTGAGGAGGGGGTTGAGAGGGGCCCTTGAGTAAATTAAAATGTTCATACCTAGCTCGTGTGATATCGGATTTTTGTGTTCAAACATGCGAATCGAAGCTAACAACGCTAGCTATGATATGGAATAAAAAAAACAAGATTTTGAAACTCAGGTCGAGAGACATGACGAAATTACCAAATTTGAGGAGTGAGTTGAGAGGAGCCCTTGAGTAAATTAAAATGGTCATACCTAGCGAGTGTGATATCGGATTTTTGTGTACAAACATGCGAATCGAAGCTAACAACGCTAGCTATGATATGGAATTACAAAATCAAGATTTTGAAACTCAGGTCGAGAGACATGACGAAATTACCAAATTTGAGGAGGGAGTTGAGAGGGGCCCTTGAGTAAATTAAAATGTTCATACCTAGCGAGTGTGATATCGGATTTTTGTGTTCAAACATGCGAATCGAAGCTAACAATGCTAGCTATGATATGGAATTAAAAAATCAAGATTTTGAAACTCAGGTCGAGAGACATGACGAAATTTCCAAATTTCAGGAGGGAGTTGAGAAGAGCTAGTAGGTAAATTATAATGTTCATACCTGGTTCGTGTGATATCGGATTTTTGTGTTCAAACATGCGAATCGAAGCTAATAACGCTAGCTATGATATGGAATTAAAAAATAAAGATTTTGCAACTCAAGTCGAGAGACATGAAGAAATTACCAAATTTGAGGAGTGAGGTTGGAAGAGCGCGTGAGTGAATTAAAATGTTCATACCTGGCTCGTGTGATATCGGATTTTTGTGTTCAAACATGCGAATCGAAGCTAACAACGCTAGCTATGATATGGAATAAAAAAAACAAGATTTTGAAATTCAGGTCAAGAGACATGACGAAATTAGCAAATTTGAGGAGTGAGTTGAGAGGAGCCCTTGAGTAAATTAAAATGTTCATACCTAGCGAGTGTGATATCGGCTTTTTGTGTACAAACATGCGAATCGAAGCTAACAACGCTAGCTATGATATGGAATTAAAAAATCAAGACTTTGAAACTTACGTCGAGAGATATGACGAAATTAGCAAATTTGAGGAGTGAGTTGAGAGGAGCCCTTGAGTAAATTAAAATGGTCATACCTAGCGAGTGTGATATCGGATTTTTGTGTACAAACATGCGAATCGAAGCTAACAACGCTAGCTATGATATGGAATTACAAAATGAAGATTTTGAAACTCAGGTCGAGAGACATGACGAAATTACCAAATTTGAGGAGGGAGTTGAGAGGGGCCCTTGAGTAAATTAAAATGTTCATACCTAGCGAGTGTGATATCGGATTTTTGTGTTCAAACATGCGAATCGAAGCTAACAATGCTAGCTATGATATGGAATTAAAAAATCAAGATTTTGAAACTCAGGTCGAGAGACATGACGAAATTTCCAAATTTCAGGAGGGAGTTGCGAAGAGCTAGTAGGTAAATTATAATGTTCATACCTGGTTCGTGTGATATCGGATTTTTGTGTTCAAACATGCGAATCGAAGCTAATAACGCTAGCTATGATATGGAATTAAAAAATCAAGATTTTGCAACTCAAGTCAAGAGACATGACGAAATTACCAAATTTGAGGAGTGAGTTGAGAGGAGCCCTTGAGTAAATTAAAATGGTCATACCTAGCGAGTGTGATATCGGATTTTTGTGTACAAACATGCGAATCGAAGCTAACAACGCTAGCTATGATATGGAATTAAAAAATCAAGATTTTGAAACTTACGTCGAGAGATATGACGAAATTAGCAAATTTGAGGAGTGAGTTGAGAGGAGCCCTTGAGTAAATTAAAATGGTCATACCTAGCGAGTGTGATATCGGATTTTTGTGTTCAAACTTGCGAATCTAAGCTAACAACGCTAGCTATGATATGGAATTAAAAAATCAAGATTTTGAAACTCAGGTCGAGAGACATGACGAAATTACCAAATTTGAGGAGCCAGTTAAGAAGAGCTATTAGGTACATTACAATGTTCATACCTGGCTCGTGTGATATCGGTTTTTTGTGTTCAAACATGCGAATCGAAGCTAACAATGCTAGCTATGATATGGAATTAAAAAATCAAGATTTTGAAACTCAGGTCGAGAGACATGAAGAAATTACCAAATTTGAGGAGGGAGTTAAGAAGAGCTATTAGGTAAATTACAATGTTCATACCTGGCTCGTGTGATATCGGATTTTTGTGTTCAAACATTGGAATCGAAGCTAACAACGCTAGGTATGATATAGAATTAAAAAATCAAGATTTTGAAACTCAGGTCGAGAGACATGACGAAATTACCAAATTTGAGGAGTGAGTTAAGAAGAGCTATTAGGTAAATTATAATGTTCATACCTGGCTCGTGTGATATCGGATTTTTGTGTTCAAACATGCGAATCGAAGCTAATAACGCTAGCTATGATATGGAATTAAAAAATCAATATTTTGAAACTCAGGTCGAGAGACATGACGAAATTAGCAAATTTGAGGAGTGAGTTGAGATGAGCCCTTGAGTAAATTAAAATGTTCATACATAGCGAGTGTGATATCGGATTTTTGTGTACAAACATGCGAATCGAAGCTAACAACGCTAGCTATGATATGGAATTAAAAAATCAAGATTTTGAAACTCAGGTCGAGAGACATGACGAAATTACCAAATTTGAGGAGTGAGTTGAGAGGAGCCCTTGAGTAAATTATAATGTTCATACCTGGTTCGTGTGATATCGGATTTTTGTGTTCAAACATGCGAATCGAAGCTAATAACGCTAGCTATGATATGGAATTAAAAAATCAAGATTTTGCAACTCAAGTCAAGAGACATGAAGAAATTACCAAATTTGAGGAGTGAGGTTGGAAGAGCGCGTGAGTGAATTAAAATGTTCATACCTGGCTCGTGTGATATCGGATTTTTATGTTCAAACATGCGAATCGAAGCTAACAACGCTAGCTACGACATGGAATAAAAAAAAACAAGATTTTGAAACTCAGGTCAAGAGACATGACGAAATTAGCAAATTTGAGGAGTGAGTTGAGAGGAGCCCTTGAGTAAATTAAAATGTTCATACATAGCGAGTGTGATATCGGATTTTTGTGTACAAACATGCGAATCGAAGCTAACAACGCTAGCTATGATATGGAATTAAAAAATCAAGATTTTGAAACTTACGTCGAGAGATATGACGAAATTAGCAAATTTGAGGAGTGAGTTGAGAGGAGCCCTTGAGTAAATTAAAATGGTCATACCTAGCGAGTGTGATATCGGATTTTTGTGTTCAAACATGCGAATCTAAGCTAACAACGCTAGCTATGATATGGAATTAAAAAATCAAGATTTTGAAACTCAGGTCGAGAGACATGACGAAATTACCAAATTTGAGGAGCGAGTTGAGAGGAGCCCTTGAGTAAATTAAAATGGTCATACCTAGCGAGTGTGATATCGGATTTTTGTGTACAAACATGCGAATCGAAGCTAACAACGCTAGCTATGATATGGAATTAAAAAATCAAGATTTTGAAACTCAGGTCGAGAGACATGAAGAAATTACCAAATTTAAGGAGGGAGTTAAGAAGAGCTATTAGGTAAATTACAATGTTCATACCTGGCTCGTGTGATATCGGATTTTTGTGTTCAAACATTGGAATCGAAGCTAACAACGCTAGGTATGATATAGAATTAAAAAATCAAGATTTTGAAACTCAGGTCGAGAGACATGACGAAATTACCAAATTTGAGGAGCCAGTTAAGAAGAGCTATTAGGTACATTACAATGTTCATACCTGGCTCGTGTGATATCGGTTTTTTGTGTTCAAACATGCGAATCGAAGCTAACAATGCTAGCTATGATATGGAATTAAAAAATCAAGATTTTGAAACTCAGGTCGAGAGACATGAAGAAATTACCAAATTTGAGGAGGGAGTTAAGAAGAGCTATTAGGTAAATTACAATGTTCATACCTGGCTCGTGTGATATCGGATTTTTGTGTTCAAACATTGGAATCGAAGCTAACAACGCTAGGTATGATATAGAATTAAAAAATCAAGATTTTGAAACTCAGGTCGAGAGACATGACGAAATTACCAAATTTGAGGAGTGAGTTAAGAAGAGCTATTAGGTAAATTATAATGTTCATACCTGGCTCGTGTGATATCGGATTTTTGTGTTCAAACATGCGAATCGAAGCTAATAACGCTAGCTATGATATGGAATTAAAAAATCAATATTTTGAAACTCAGGTCGAGAGACATGACGAAATTAGCAAATTTGAGGAGTGAGTTGAGATGAGCCCTTGAGTAAATTAAAATGTTCATACATAGCGAGTGTGATATCGGATTTTTGTGTACAAACATGCGAATCGAAGCTAACAACGCTAGCTATGATATGGAATTAAAAAATCAAGATTTTGAAACTCAGGTCGAGAGACATGACGAAATTTCCAAATTTCAGGAGGGAGTTGAGAAGAGCTAGTAGGTAAATTATAATGTTCATACCTGGTTCGTGTGATATCGGATTTTTGTGTTCAAACATGCGAATCGAAGCTAATAACGCTAGCTATGATATGGAATTAAAAAATCAAGATTTTGCAACTCAAGTCAAGAGACATGACGAAATTACCAAATTTGAGGAGTGAGTTGAGAGGAGCCCTTGAGTAAATTAAAATGGTCATACCTAGCGAGTGTGATATCGGATTTTTGTGTACAAACATGCGAATCGAAGCTAACAACGCTAGCTATGATATGGAATTAAAAAATCAAGATTTTGAAACTTACGTCGAGAGATATGACGAAATTAGCAAATTTGAGGAGTGAGTTGAGAGGAGCCCTTGAGTAAATTAAAATGGTCATACCTAGCGAGTGTGATATCGGATTTTTGTGTTCAAACTTGCGAATCTAAGCTAACAACGCTAGCTATGATATGGAATTAAAAAATCAAGATTTTGAAACTCAGGTCGAGAGACATGACGAAATTACCAAATTTGAGGAGCCAGTTAAGAAGAGCTATTAGGTACATTACAATGTTCATACCTGGCTCGTGTGATATCGGTTTTTTGTGTTCAAACATGCGAATCGAAGCTAACAATGCTAGCTATGATATGGAATTAAAAAATCAAGATTTTGAAACTCAGGTCGAGAGACATGAAGAAATTACCAAATTTGAGGAGGGAGTTAAGAAGAGCTATTAGGTAAATTACAATGTTCATACCTGGCTCGTGTGATATCGGATTTTTGTGTTCAAACATTGGAATCGAAGCTAACAACGCTAGGTATGATATAGAATTAAAAAATCAAGATTTTGAAACTCAGGTCGAGAGACATGACGAAATTACCAAATTTGAGGAGTGAGTTAAGAAGAGCTATTAGGTAAATTATAATGTTCATACCTGGCTCGTGTGATATCGGATTTTTGTGTTCAAACATGCGAATCGAAGCTAATAACGCTAGCTATGATATGGAATTAAAAAATCAATATTTTGAAACTCAGGTCGAGAGACATGACGAAATTAGCAAATTTGAGGTACGAGTTGAGATGAGCCCTTGAGTAAATTAAAATGTTCATACATAGCGAGTGTGATATCGGATTTTTGTGTACAAACATGCGAATCGAAGCTAACAACGCTAGCTATGATATGGAATTAAAAAATCAAGATTTTGAAACTCAGGTCGAGAGACATGACGAAATTACCAAATTTGAGGAGTGAGTTGAGAGGAGCCCTTGAGTAAATTATAATGTTCATACCTGGTTCGTGTGATATCGGATTTTTGTGTTCAAACATGCGAATCGAAGCTAATAACGCTAGCTATGATATGGAATTAAAAAATCAAGATTTTGCAACTCAAGTCAAGAGACATGAAGAAATTACCAAATTTGAGGAGTGAGGTTGGAAGAGCGCGTGAGTGAATTAAAATGTTCATACCTGGCTCGTGTGATATCGGATTTTTATGTTCAAACATGCGAATCGAAGCTAACAACGCTAGCTACGACATGGAATAAAAAAAAACAAGATTTTGAAACTCAGGTCAAGAGACATGACGAAATTAGCAAATTTGAGGAGTGAGTTGAGAGGAGCCCTTGAGTAAATTAAAATGTTCATACATAGCGAGTGTGATATCGGATTTTTGTGTACAAACATGCGAATCGAAGCTAACAACGCTAGCTATGATATGGAATTAAAAAATCAAGATTTTGAAACTTACGTCGAGAGATATGACGAAATTAGCAAATTTGAGGAGTGAGTTGAGAGGAGCCCTTGAGTAAATTAAAATGGTCATACCTAGCGAGTGTGATATCGGATTTTTGTGTTCAAACATGCGAATCTAAGCTAACAACGCTAGCTATGATATGGAATTAAAAAATCAAGATTTTGAAACTCAGGTCGAGAGACATGACGAAATTACCAAATTTGAGGAGCGAGTTGAGAGGAGCCCTTGAGTAAATTAAAATGGTCATACCTAGCGAGTGTGATATCGGATTTTTGTGTACAAACATGCGAATCGAAGCTAACAACGCTAGCTATGATATGGAATTAAAAAATCAAGATTTTGAAACTCAGGTCGAGAGACATGAAGAAATTACCAAATTTAAGGAGGGAGTTAAGAAGAGCTATTAGGTAAATTACAATGTTCATACCTGGCTCGTGTGATATCGGATTTTTGTGTTCAAACATTGGAATCGAAGCTAACAACGCTAGGTATGATATAGAATTAAAAAATCAAGATTTTGAAACTCAGGTCGAGAGACATGACGAAATTACCAAATTTGAGGAGCCAGTTAAGAAGAGCTATTAGGTACATTACAATGTTCATACCTGGCTCGTGTGATATCGGTTTTTTGTGTTCAAACATGCGAATCGAAGCTAACAATGCTAGCTATGATATGGAATTAAAAAATCAAGATTTTGAAACTCAGGTCGAGAGACATGAAGAAATTACCAAATTTGAGGAGGGAGTTAAGAAGAGCTATTAGGTAAATTACAATGTTCATACCTGGCTCGTGTGATATCGGATTTTTGTGTTCAAACATTGGAATCGAAGCTAACAACGCTAGGTATGATATAGAATTAAAAAATCAAGATTTTGAAACTCAGGTCGAGAGACATGACGAAATTACCAAATTTGAGGAGTGAGTTAAGAAGAGCTATTAGGTAAATTATAATGTTCATACCTGGCTCGTGTGATATCGGATTTTTGTGTTCAAACATGCGAATCGAAGCTAATAACGCTAGCTATGATATGGAATTAAAAAATCAATATTTTGAAACTCAGGTCGAGAGACATGACGAAATTAGCAAATTTGAGGAGTGAGTTGAGATGAGCCCTTGAGTAAATTAAAATGTTCATACATAGCGAGTGTGATATCGGATTTTTGTGTACAAACATGCGAATCGAAGCTAACAACGCTAGCTATGATATGGAATTAAAAAATCAAGTTTTTGAAACTCAGGTCGAGAGACATGACGAAATTACCAAATTTGAGGAGTGAGTTGAGAGGAGCCCTTGAGTAAATTATAATGTTCATACCTGGTTCGTGTGATATCGGATTTTTGTGTTCAAACATGCGAATCGAAGCTAATAACGCTAGCTATGATATGGAATTAAAAAATCAAGATTTTGCAACTCAAGTCAAGAGACATGAAGAAATTACCAAATTTGAGGAGTGAGGTTGGAAGAGCGCGTGAGTGAATTAAAATGTTCATACCTGGCTCGTGTGATATCGGATTTTTATGTTCAAACATGCGAATCGAAGCTAACAACGCTAGCTACGACATGGAATAAAAAAAAACAAGATTTTGAAACTCAGGTCAAGAGACATGACGAAATTAGCAAATTTGAGGAGTGAGTTGAGAGGAGCCCTTGAGTAAATTAAAATGTTCATACATAGCGAGTGTGATATCGGATTTTTGTGTTCAAACATGCGAATCGAAGCTAACAACGCTAGCTATGATATGGAATTAAAAAATCAAGATTTTGAAACTTACGTCGAGAGATATGACGAAATTAGCAAATTTGAGGAGTGAGTTGAGAGGAGCCCTTGAGTAAATTAAAATGGTCATACCTAGCGAGTGTGATATCGGATTTTTGTGTTCAAACATGCGAATCGAAGCTAATAACGCTAGCTATGATATGGAATTAAAAAATCAAGATTTTGCAACTCAAGTCAAGAGACATGAAGAAATTACCAAATTTGAGGAGTGAGGTTGGAAGAGCGCGTGAGTGAATTAAAATGTTCATACCTGGCTCGTGTGATATCGGATTTTTGTGTTCAAACATGCGAATCGAAGCTAACAACGCTAGCTATGATATGGAATAAAAAAAACAAGATTTTCAAACTCAGGTCAAGAGACATGACGAAATTAGCAAATTTGAGGAGTGAGTTGAGAGGAGCCCTTGAGTAAATTAAAATGGTCATACCTAGAGAGTGTGATATCGGATTTTTGTGTACAAACATGCGAATCGAAGCTAAAAACGCTAGCTATGATATGGAATTAAAAAATCAAGATTTTGAAACTCAGGTCGAGAGACATGACGAAATTACCAAATTTGAGGAGGGAGTTGAGAGGGGCCCTTGAGTAAATTAATATGTTCATACCTAGCTCGTGTGATATCGGATTTTTGTGTTCAAACATGCGAATCGAAGCTAACAACGCTAGCTATGATATGGAATTAAAAAAACAAGATTTTCAAACTCAGGTCAAGAGACATGACGAAATTAGCAAATTTGAGGAGTGAGTTGAGAGGAGCCCTTGAGTAAATTAAAATGGTCATACCTAGAGAGTGTGATATCGGATTTTTGTGTACAAACATGCGAATCGAAGCTAAAAACGCTAGCTATGATATGGAATTAAAAAATCAAGATTTTGAAACTCAGGTCGAGAGACATGACGAAATTACCAAATTTGAGGAGGGAGTTGAGAGGGGCCCTTGAGTAAATTAATATGTTCATACCTAGCTCGTGTGATATCGGATTTTTGTGTTCAAACATGCGAATCGAAGCTAACAACGCTAGCTATGATATGGAATTAAAAAAACAAGATTTTCAAACTCAGGTCAAGAGACATGACGAAATTAGCAAATTTGAGGAGTGAGTTGAGAGGAGCCCTTGAGTAAATTAAAATGGTCATACCTAGAGAGTGTGATATCGGATTTTTGTGTACAAACATGCGAATCGAAGCTAACAACGCTAGCTATGATATGGAATTAAAAAATCAAGACTTTGAAACTCAGGTCAAGAGACATGACGAAATTACTAAATTTGAGGAGGGAGTTAAGAGGGGCCCTTGAGTAAATTCAAATGGTCATACCTAGCTCGTGTGATATCGGATTTTTGTGTTCAAACATGCGAATCGAAGCTAACAACGCTAGCTACGACATGGAATAAAAAAAAACAAGATTTTGAAACTCAGGTCAAGAGACATGACGAAATTAGCAAATTTGAGGAGTGAGTTGAGAGGAGCCCTTGAGTAAATTAAAATGTTCATACCTAGCGAGTGTGATATCGGATTTTTGTGTTCAAACATGCGAATCGAAGCTAACAATGCTAGCTATGATATGGAATTAAAAAATCAAGATTTTGAAACTCAGGTCGAGAGACATGACGAAATTTCCAAATTTCAGGAGGGAGTTGAGAAGAGCTAGTAGGTAAATTATAATGTTCATACCTGGCTCGTGTGATATCGGATTTTTGTGTTCAAACATGCGAATCGAAGCTAACAACGCTAGCTATGATATGGAATAAAAAAAACAAGATTTTCAAACTCAGGTCAAGAGACATGACGAAATTAGCAAATTTGAGGAGTGAGTTGAGAGGAGCCCTTGAGTAAATTAAAATGGTCATACCTAGAGAGTGTGATATCGGATTTTTGTGTACAAACATGCGAATCGAAGCTAAAAACGCTAGCTATGATATGGAATTAAAAAATCAAGATTTTGAAACTCAGGTCGAGAGACATGACGAAATTACCAAATTTGAGGAGGGAGTTGAGAGGGGCCCTTGAGTAAATTAATATGTTCATACCTAGCTCGTGTGATATCGGATTTTTGTGTTCAAACATGCGAATCGAAGCTAACAACGCTAGCTATGATATGGAATAAAAAAAACAAGATTTTCAAACTCAGGTCAAGAGACATGACGAAATTAGCAAATTTGAGGAGTGAGTTGAGAGGAGCCCTTGAGTAAATTAAAATGGTCATACCTAGAGAGTGTGATATCGGATTTTTGTGTACAAACATGCGAATCGAAGCTAAAAACGCTAGCTATGATATGGAATTAAAAAATCAAGATTTTGAAACTCAGGTCGAGAGACATGACGAAATTACCAAATTTGAGGAGGGAGTTGAGAGGGGCCCTTGAGTAAATTAATATGTTCATACCTAGCTCGTGTGATATCGGATTTTTGTGTTCAAACATACGAATCGAAGCTAACAACGCTAGCTATGATATGGAATTAAAAAAACAAGATTTTCAAACTCAGGTCAAGAGACATGACGAAATTAGCAAATTTGAGGAGTGAGTTGAGAGGAGCCCTTGAGTAAATTAAAATGGTCATACCTAGAGAGTGTGATATCGGATTTTTGTGTACAAACATGCGAATCGAAGCTAAAAACGCTAGCTATGATATGGAATTAAAAAATCAAGATTTTGAAACTCAGGTCGAGAGACATGACGAAATTACCAAATTTGAGGAGGGAGTTGAGAGGGGCCCTTGAGTAAATTAATATGTTCATACCTAGCTCGTGTGATATCGGATTTTTGTGTTCAAACATGCGAATCGAAGCTAACAACGCTAGCTATGATATGGAATTAAAAAAACAAGATTTTCAAACTCAGGTCAAGAGACATGACGAAATTAGCAAATTTGAGGAGTGAGTTGAGAGGAGCCCTTGAGTAAATTAAAATGGTCATACCTAGAGAGTGTGATATCGGATTTTTGTGTACAAACATGCGAACCGAAGCTAACAACGCTAGCTATGATATGGAATTAAAAAATCAAGACTTTGAAACTTAGGTCAAGAGACATGACGAAATTACTAAATTTGAGGAGGGAGTTAAGAGGGGCCCTTGAGTAAATTCAAATGGTCATACCTAGCTCGTGTGATATCGGATTTTTGTGTTCAAACATGCGAATCGAAGCTAACAACGCTAGCTACGACATGGAATAAAAAAAAACAAGATTTTGAAACTCAGGTCAAGAGACATGACGAAATTAGCAAATTTGAGGAGTGAGTTGAGAGGAGCCCTTGAGTAAATTAAAATGGTCATACCTAGAGAGTGTGATATCGGATTTTTGTGTACAAACATGCGAATCGAAGCTAAAAACGCTAGCTATGATATGGAATTAAAAAATCAAGATTTTGAAACTCAGGTCGAGAGACATGATGAAATTACCAAATTTGAGGAGGGAGTTGAGAGGGGCCCTTGAGTAAATTAATATGTTCATACCTAGCTCGTGTGATATCGGATTTTTGTGTTCAAACATGCGAATCGAAGCTAACAACGCTAGCTATGATATGGAATTAAAAAAACAAGATTTTCAAACTCAGGTCAAGAGACATGACGAAATTAGCAAATTTGAGGAGTCAGTTGAGAGGAGCCCTTGAGTAAATTAAAATGGTCATACCTAGAGAGTGTGATATCGGATTTTTGTGTACAAACATGCGAATCGAAGCTAAAAACGCTAGCTATGATATGGAATTAAAAAATCAAGATTTTGAAACTCAGGTCGAGAGACATGACGAAATTACCAAATTTGAGGAGGGAGTTGAGAGGGGCCCTTGAGTAAATTAATATGTTCATACCTAGCTCGTGTGATATCGGATTTTTGTGTTCAAACATGCGAATCGAAGCTAACAACGCTAGCTATGATATGGAATTAAAAAAACAAGATTTTCAAACTCAGGTCAAGAGACATGACGAAATTAGCAAATTTGAGGAGTGAGTTGAGAGGAGCCCTTGAGTAAATTAAAATGGTCATACCTAGAGAGTGTGATATCGGATTTTTGTGTACAAACATGCGAATCGAAGCTAAAAACGCTAGCTATGATATGGAATTAAAAAATCAAGATTTTGAAACTCAGGTCGAGAGACATGACGAAATTACCAAATTTGAGGAGGGAGTTGAGAGGGGCCCTTGAGTAAATTAAAATGGTCATACCTAGCTCGTGTGATATCGGATTTCTGTGTTCAAACATGCGAATCGAAGCTAACAACGCTAGCTACGACATGGAATAAAAAAAAACAAGATTTTGAAACTCAGGTCAAGAGACATGACGAAATTAGCAAATTTGAGGAGTGAGTTGAGAGGAGCCCTTGAGTAAATTAAAATGGTCATACCTAGCTCGTGTGATATCGGATTTTTGTGTACAAACATGCGAATCGAAGCTAAAAACGCTAGCTATGATATGGAATTAAAAAATCAAGATTTTGAAACTCAGGTCGAGAGACATGACGAAATTACCAAATTTGAGGAGGGAGTTGAGAGGGGCCCTTGAGTAAATTAATATGTTCATACCTAGCTCGTGTGATATCGGATTTTTGTGTTCAAACATGCGAATCGAAGCTAACAACGCTAGCTATGATATGGAATTAAAAAATCAAGACTTTGAAACTCAGGTCAAGAGACATGACGAAATTACTAAATTTGAGGAGGGAGTTGAGAGGGGCCCTTGAGTAAATTAAAATGGTCATACCTAGCTAGTGTGATATCGGATTTTTGTGTTCAAACATGCGAATCGAAGCTAACAACGCTAGCTACGACATGGAATAAAAAAAAACAAGATTTTGAAACTCAGGTCAAGAGACATGACGAAATTAGCAAATTTGAGGAGTGAGTTGAGAGGAGCCCTTGAGTAAATTAAAATGTTCATACATAGCGAGTGTGATATCGGATTTTTGTGTACAAACATGCGAATCGAAGCTAACAACGCTAGCTATGATATGGAATTAAAAAATTAAGATTTTGAAACTTACGTCGAGAGATATGACGAAATTAGCAAATTTGAGGAGTGAGTTGAGAGGAGCCCTTGAGTAAATTAAAATGGTCATACCTAGCGAGTGTGATATCGGATTTTTGTGTTCAAACATGCGAATCTAAGCTAACAACGCTAGCTATGATATGGAATTAAAAAATCAAGATTTTGAAACTCAGGTCGAGAGACATGACGAAATTACCAAATTTGAGGAGCGAGTTAAGAAGAGCTATTAGGTACATTACAATGTTCATACCTGGCTCGTGTGATATCGGTTTTTTGTGTTCAAACATGCGAATCGAAGCTAACAATGCTAGCTATGATATGGAATTAAAAAATCAAGATTTTGAAACTCAGGTCGAGAGACATGACGAAATTTCCAAATTTCAGGAGGGAGTTGAGAAGAGCTAGTAGGTAAATTATAATGTTCATACCTGGTTCGTGTGATATCGGATTTTTTTGTTCAAACATTCGAATCGAAGCTAACAACGCTAGCTATGATATGGAATTACAAAATCAAGATTTTGAAACTCCAGTCGAGAGACATGATGAAATTACCAAATTTGAGGAGTGACGTTGGAAGAGCGCGTGAGTGAATTAAAATGTTCATACCTGGCTCGTGTGATATCGGATTTTTGTGTTCAAACATGCAAATCGAAGCTAACAACGCTAGCTATGATATGGAATAAATAAAACAAGATTTTGAAACTCAGGTCAAGAGACATGACGAAATTAGCAAATTTGAGGAGTGAGTTGAGAGGAGCCCTTGAGTAAATTAAAATGTTCATACCTAGCGAGTGTGATATCGGCTTTTTGTGTACAAACATGCGAATCGAAGCTAACAACGCTAGCTATGATATGGAATTAAAAAATCAAGACTTTGAAACTCAGGTCAAGAGACATGACGAAATTACTAAATTTGAGGAGGGAGTTGAGAGGGGCCCTTGAGTAAATTAAAATGGTCATACCTAGCTCGTGTGATATCGGATTTTTGTGTTCAAACATGCGAATCGAAGCTAACAACGCTAGCTACGACATGGAATAAAAAAAAACAAGATTTTGAAACTCAGGTCAAGAGACATGACGAAATTAGCAAATTTGAGGAGTGAGTTGAGAGGAGCCCTTGAGTAAATTAAAATGTTCATACATAGCGAGTGTGATATCGGATTTTTGTGTACAAACATGCGAATCGAAGCTAACAACGCTAGCTATGATATGGAATTAAAAAATCAAGATTTTGAAACTCAGGTCGAGAGACATGACGAAATTACCAAATTTGAGGAGGGGGTTGAGAGGGGCCCTTGAGTAAATTAAAATGTTCATACCTAGCTCGTGTGATATCGGATTTTTGTGTTCAAACATGCGAATCGAAGCTAACAACGCTAGCTATGATATGGAATAAAAAAAACAAGATTTTGAAACTCAGGTCGAGAGACATGACGAAATTACCAAATTTGAGGAGTGAGTTGAGAGGAGCCCTTGAGTAAATTAAAATGGTCATACCTAGCGAGTGTGATATCGGATTTTTGTGTACAAACATGCGAATCGAAGCTAACAACGCTAGCTATGATATGGAATTACAAAATCAAGATTTTGAAACTCAGGTCGAGAGACATGACGAAATTACCAAATTTGAGGAGGGAGTTGAGAGGGGCCCTTGAGTAAATTAAAATGTTCATACCTAGCGAGTGTGATATCGGATTTTTGTGTTCAAACATGCGAATCGAAGCTAACAATGCTAGCTATGATATGGAATTAAAAAATCAAGATTTTGAAACTCAGGTCGAGAGACATGACGAAATTTCCAAATTTCAGGAGGGAGTTGAGAAGAGCTAGTAGGTAAATTATAATGTTCATACCTGGTTCGTGTGATATCGGATTTTTGTGTTCAAACATGCGAATCGAAGCTAATAACGCTAGCTATGATATGGAATTAAAAAATCAAGATTTTGCAACTCAAGTCGAGAGACATGAAGAAATTACCAAATTTGAGGAGTGAGGTTGGAAGAGCGCGTGAGTGAATTAAAATGTTCATACCTGGCTCGTGTGATATCGGATTTTTGTGTTCACACATGCGAATCGAAGCTAACAACGCTAGTTATGATATGGAATTACAAAATCAAGATTTTGAAACTCCAGTCGAGAGACATGATGAAATTACCAAATTTGAGGAGTGACGTTGGAAGAGCGCGTGAGTGAATTAAAATGTTCATACCTGGCTCGTGTGATATCGGATTTTTGTGTTCAAACATGCAAATCGAAGCTAACAACGCTAGCTATGATATGGAATAAAAAAAACAAGATTTTGAAACTCAGGTCAAGAGACATGACGAAATTAGCAAATTTGAGGAGTGAGTTGAGAGGAGCCCTTGAGTAAATTAAAATGTTCATACCTAGCGAGTGTGATATCGGCTTTTTGTGTACAAACATGCGAATCGAAGCTAACAACGCTAGCTATGATATGGAATTAAAAAATCAAGACTTTGAAACTCAGGTCAAGAGACATGACGAAATTACTAAATTTGAGGAGGGAGTTGAGAGGGGCCCTTGAGTAAATTAAAATGGTCATACCTAGCTCGTGTGATATCGGATTTTTGTGTTCAAACATGCGAATCGAAGCTAACAACGCTAGCTACGACATGGAATAAAAAAAAACAAGATTTTGAAACTCAGGTCAAGAGACATGACGAAATTAGCAAATTTGAGGAGTGAGTTGAGAGGAGCCCTTGAGTAAATTAAAATGTTCATACATAGCGAGTGTGATATCGGATTTTTGTGTACAAACATGCGAATCGAAGCTAACAACGCTAGCTATGATATGGAATTAAAAAATCAAGATTTTGAAACTCAGGTCGAGAGACATGACGAAATTACCAAATTTGAGGAGGGGGTTGAGAGGGGCCCTTGAGTAAATTAAAATGTTCATACCTAGCTCGTGTGATATCGGATTTTTGTGTTCAAACATGCGAATCGAAGCTAACAACGCTAGCTATGATATGGAATAAAAAAAACAAGATTTTGAAACTCAGGTCGAGAGACATGACGAAATTACCAAATTTGAGGAGTGAGTTGAGAGGAGCCCTTGAGTAAATTAAAATGGTCATACCTAGCGAGTGTGATATCGGATTTTTGTGTACAAACATGCGAATCGAAGCTAACAACGCTAGCTATGATATGGAATTACAAAATCAAGATTTTGAAACTCAGGTCGAGAGACATGACGAAATTACCAAATTTGAGGAGGGAGTTGAGAGGGGCCCTTGAGTAAATTAAAATGTTCATACCTAGCGAGTGTGATATCGGATTTTTGTGTTCAAACATGCGAATCGAAGCTAACAATGCTAGCTATGATATGGAATTAAAAAATCAAGATTTTGAAACTCAGGTCGAGAGACATGACGAAATTTCCAAATTTCAGGAGGGAGTTGAGAAGAGCTAGTAGGTAAATTATAATGTTCATACCTGGTTCGTGTGATATCGGATTTTTGTGTTCAAACATGCGAATCGAAGCTAATAACGCTAGCTATGATATGGAATTAAAAAATCAAGATTTTGCAACTCAAGTCGAGAGACATGAAGAAATTACCAAATTTGAGGAGTGAGGTTGGAAGAGCGCGTGAGTGAATTAAAATGTTCATACCTGGCTCGTGTGATATCGGATTTTTGTGTTCAAACATGCGAATCGAAGCTAACAACGCTAGCTACGACATGGAATAAAAAAAAACAAGATTTTGAAACTCAGGTCAAGAGACATGACGAAATTAGCAAATTTGAGGAGTGAGTTGAGAGGAGCCCTTGAGTAAATTAAAATGTTCATACATAGCGAGTGTGATATCGGATTTTTGTGTACAAACATGCGAATCGAAGCTAACAACGCTAGCTATGATATGGAATTAAAAAATTAAGATTTTGAAACTTACGTCGAGAGATATGACGAAATTAGCAAATTTGAGGAGTGAGTTGAGAGGAGCCCTTGAGTAAATTAAAATGGTCATACCTAGCGAGTGTGATATCGGATTTTTGTGTTCAAACATGCGAATCTAAGCTAACAACGCTAGCTATGATATGGAATTAAAAAATCAAGATTTTGAAACTCAGGTCGAGAGACATGACGAAATTACCAAATTTGAGGAGCGAGTTAAGAAGAGCTATTAGGTACATTACAATGTTCATACCTGGCTCGTGTGATATCGGTTTTTTGTGTTCAAACATGCGAATCGAAGCTAACAATGCTAGCTATGATATGGAATTAAAAAATCAAGATTTTGAAACTCAGGTCGAGAGACATGACGAAATTTCCAAATTTCAGGAGGGAGTTGAGAAGAGCTAGTAGGTAAATTATAATGTTCATACCTGGTTCGTGTGATATCGGATTTTTTTGTTCAAACATTCGAATCGAAGCTAACAACGCTAGCTATGATATGGAATTACAAAATCAAGATTTTGAAACTCCAGTCGAGAGACATGATGAAATTACCAAATTTGAGGAGTGACGTTGGAAGAGCGCGTGAGTGAATTAAAATGTTCATACCTGGCTCGTGTGATATCGGATTTTTGTGTTCAAACATGCAAATCGAAGCTAACAACGCTAGCTATGATATGGAATAAATAAAACAAGATTTTGAAACTCAGGTCAAGAGACATGACGAAATTAGCAAATTTGAGGAGTGAGTTGAGAGGAGCCCTTGAGTAAATTAAAATGTTCATACCTAGCGAGTGTGATATCGGCTTTTTGTGTACAAACATGCGAATCGAAGCTAACAACGCTAGCTATGATATGGAATTAAAAAATCAAGACTTTGAAACTCAGGTCAAGAGACATGACGAAATTACTAAATTTGAGGAGGGAGTTGAGAGGGGCCCTTGAGTAAATTAAAATGGTCATACCTAGCTCGTGTGATATCGGATTTTTGTGTTCAAACATGCGAATCGAAGCTAACAACGCTAGCTACGACATGGAATAAAAAAAAACAAGATTTTGAAACTCAGGTCAAGAGACATGACGAAATTAGCAAATTTGAGGAGTGAGTTGAGAGGAGCCCTTGAGTAAATTAAAATGTTCATACATAGCGAGTGTGATATCGGATTTTTGTGTACAAACATGCGAATCGAAGCTAACAACGCTAGCTATGATATGGAATTAAAAAATCAAGATTTTGAAACTCAGGTCGAGAGACATGACGAAATTACCAAATTTGAGGAGGGGGTTGAGAGGGGCCCTTGAGTAAATTAAAATGTTCATACCTAGCTCGTGTGATATCGGATTTTTGTGTTCAAACATGCGAATCGAAGCTAACAACGCTAGCTATGATATGGAATAAAAAAAACAAGATTTTGAAACTCAGGTCGAGAGACATGACGAAATTACCAAATTTGAGGAGTGAGTTGAGAGGAGCCCTTGAGTAAATTAAAATGGTCATACCTAGCGAGTGTGATATCGGATTTTTGTGTACAAACATGCGAATCGAAGCTAACAACGCTAGCTATGATATGGAATTACAAAATCAAGATTTTGAAACTCAGGTCGAGAGACATGACGAAATTACCAAATTTGAGGAGGGAGTTGAGAGGGGCCCTTGAGTAAATTAAAATGTTCATACCTAGCGAGTGTGATATCGGATTTTTGTGTTCAAACATGCGAATCGAAGCTAACAATGCTAGCTATGATATGGAATTAAAAAATCAAGATTTTGAAACTCAGGTCGAGAGACATGACGAAATTTCCAAATTTCAGGAGGGAGTTGAGAAGAGCTAGTAGGTAAATTATAATGTTCATACCTGGTTCGTGTGATATCGGATTTTTGTGTTCAAACATGCGAATCGAAGCTAATAACGCTAGCTATGATATGGAATTAAAAAATCAAGATTTTGCAACTCAAGTCGAGAGACATGAAGAAATTACCAAATTTGAGGAGTGAGGTTGGAAGAGCGCGTGAGTGAATTAAAATGTTCATACCTGGCTCGTGTGATATCGGATTTTTGTGTTCACACATGCGAATCGAAGCTAACAACGCTAGTTATGATATGGAATTACAAAATCAAGATTTTGAAACTCCAGTCGAGAGACATGATGAAATTACCAAATTTGAGGAGTGACGTTGGAAGAGCGCGTGAGTGAATTAAAATGTTCATACCTGGCTCGTGTGATATCGGATTTTTGTGTTCAAACATGCAAATCGAAGCTAACAACGCTAGCTATGATATGGAATAAAAAAAACAAGATTTTGAAACTCAGGTCAAGAGACATGACGAAATTAGCAAATTTGAGGAGTGAGTTGAGAGGAGCCCTTGAGTAAATTAAAATGTTCATACCTAGCGAGTGTGATATCGGCTTTTTGTGTACAAACATGCGAATCGAAGCTAACAACGCTAGCTATGATATGGAATTAAAAAATCAAGACTTTGAAACTCAGGTCAAGAGACATGACGAAATTACTAAATTTGAGGAGGGAGTTGAGAGGGGCCCTTGAGTAAATTAAAATGGTCATACCTAGCTCGTGTGATATCGGATTTTTGTGTTCAAACATGCGAATCGAAGCTAACAACGCTAGCTACGACATGGAATAAAAAAAAACAAGATTTTGAAACTCAGGTCAAGAGACATGACGAAATTAGCAAATTTGAGGAGTGAGTTGAGAGGAGCCCTTGAGTAAATTAAAATGTTCATACATAGCGAGTGTGATATCGGATTTTTGTGTACAAACATGCGAATCGAAGCTAACAACGCTAGCTATGATATGGAATTAAAAAATCAAGATTTTGAAACTCAGGTCGAGAGACATGACGAAATTACCAAATTTGAGGAGGGGGTTGAGAGGGGCCCTTGAGTAAATTAAAATGTTCATACCTAGCTCGTGTGATATCGGATTTTTGTGTTCAAACATGCGAATCGAAGCTAACAACGCTAGCTATGATATGGAATAAAAAAAACAAGATTTTGAAACTCAGGTCGAGAGACATGACGAAATTACCAAATTTGAGGAGTGAGTTGAGAGGAGCCCTTGAGTAAATTAAAATGGTCATACCTAGCGAGTGTGATATCGGATTTTTGTGTACAAACATGCGAATCGAAGCTAACAACGCTAGCTATGATATGGAATTACAAAATCAAGATTTTGAAACTCAGGTCGAGAGACATGACGAAATTACCAAATTTGAGGAGGGAGTTGAGAGGGGCCCTTGAGTAAATTAAAATGTTCATACCTAGCGAGTGTGATATCGGATTTTTGTGTTCAAACATGCGAATCGAAGCTAACAATGCTAGCTATGATATGGAATTAAAAAATCAAGATTTTGAAACTCAGGTCGAGAGACATGACGAAATTTCCAAATTTCAGGAGGGAGTTGAGAAGAGCTAGTAGGTAAATTATAATGTTCATACCTGGTTCGTGTGATATCGGATTTTTGTGTTCAAACATGCGAATCGAAGCTAATAACGCTAGCTATGATATGGAATTAAAAAATCAAGATTTTGCAACTCAAGTCGAGAGACATGAAGAAATTACCAAATTTGAGGAGTGAGGTTGGAAGAGCGCGTGAGTGAATTAAAATGTTCATACCTGGCTCGTGTGATATCGGATTTTTGTGTTCAAACATGCGAATCGAAGCTAACAACGCTAGCTACGACATGGAATAAAAAAATCAATATTTTGAAACTCAGGTCGAGAGACATGACGAAATTAGCAAATTTGAGGAGTGAGTTGAGATGAGCCCTTGAGTAAATTAAAATGTTCATACATAGCGAGTGTGATATCGGATTTTTGTGTACAAACATGCGAATCGAAGCTAACAACGCTAGCTATGATATGGAATTAACAAATCAAGATTTTGAAACTTACGTCGAGAGATATGACGAAATTAGCAAATTTGAGGAGTGAGTTGAGAGGAGCCCTTGAGTAAATTAAAATGGTCATACCTAGCGAGTGTGATATCGGATTTTTGTGTACAAACATGCGAATCGAAGCTAATAACGCTAGCTATGATATGGAATTACAAAATGAAGATTTTGAAACTCAGGTCGAGAGACATGACGAAATTACCAAAATTGAGGAGGGAGTTGAGAGGGGCCCTTGAGTAAATTAAAATGTTCATACCTAGCGAGTGTGATATCGGATTTTTGTGTTCAAACATGCGAATCGAAGCTAACAACGCTAGCTATGATATGGAATTAAAAAATCAATATTTTGAAACTCAGGTCGAGAGACATGACGAAATTAGCAAATTTGAGGAGTGAGTTGAGATGAGCCCTTGAGTAAATTAAAATGTTCATACATAGCGAGTGTGATATCGGATTTTTGTGTACAAACATGCGAATCGAAGCTAACAACGCTAGCTATGATATGGAATTAAAAAATCAAGATTTTGAAACTCAGGTCGAGAGACATGACGAAATTACCAAATTTGAGGAGGGGGTTGAGAGGGGCCCTTGAGTAAATTAAAATGTTCATGCGAATCGAAGCTAACAACGCTAGCTATGATATGGAATTAAAAAATCAAGATTTTGAAACTTACGTCGAGAGATATGACGAAATTAGCAAATTTGAGGAGTGAGTTGAGAGGAGCCCTTGAGTAAATTAAAATGGTCATACCTAGCGAGTGTGATATCGGATTTTTGTGTACAAACATGCGAATCGAAGCTAATAACGCTAGCTATGATATGGAATTACAAAATGAAGATTTTGAAACTCAGGTCGAGAGACATGACGAAATTACCAAATTTGAGGAGGGAGTTGAGAGGGGCCCTTGAGTAAATTAATATGTTCATACCTAGCTCGTGTGATATCGGATTTTTGTGTTCAAACATGCGAATCGAAGCTAACAACGCGAGCTATGATATGGAATTAAAAAATCAATATTTTGAAACTCAGGTCGAGAGACATGACGAAATTAGCAAATTTGAGGAGT
The DNA here is from genome assembly GCF_043228905.1 of Azolla caroliniana. Classification (NCBI taxonomy): domain Eukaryota; kingdom Viridiplantae; phylum Streptophyta; class Polypodiopsida; order Salviniales; family Salviniaceae; genus Azolla; species Azolla caroliniana. Next base: position 171,200 of record NW_028230473.1, read on the forward strand.
GAGTTGAGATGAGCCCTTGAGTAAATTAAAATGTTCATACATAGCGAGTGTGATATCGGATTTTTGTGTACAAACATGCGAATCGAAGCTAACAACGCTAGCTATGATATGGAATTAAAAAATCAAGATTTTGAAACTCAGGTCGAGAGACATGACGAAATTACCAAATTTGAGGAGGGGGTTGAGAGGGGCCCTTGAGTAAATTAAAATGTTCATACCTAGCTCGTGTGATATCGGATTTTTGTGTTCAAACATGCGAATCGAAGCTAACAACGCTAGCTATGATATGGAATAAAAAAAACAAGATTTTGAAACTCAGGTCGAGAGACATGACGAAATTACCAAATTTGAGGAGTGAGTTGAGAGGAGCCCTTGAGTAAATTAAAATGGTCATACCTAGCGAGTGTGATATCGGATTTTTGTGTACAAACATGCGAATCGAAGCTAACAACGCTAGCTATGATATGGAATTACAAAATGAAGATTTTGAAACTCAGGTCGAGAGACATGACGAAATTACCAAATTTGAGGAGGGAGTTGAGAGGGGCCCTTGAGTAAATTAAAATGTTCATACCTAGCGAGTGTGATATCGGATTTTTGTGTTCAAACATGCGAATCGAAGCTAACAATGCTAGCTATGATATGGAATTAAAAAATCAAGATTTTGAAACTCAGGTCGAGAGACATGACGAAATTTCCAAATTTCAGGAGGGAGTTGAGAAGAGCTAGTAGGTAAATTATAATGTTCATACCTGGTTCGTGTGATATCGGATTTTTGTGTTCAAACATGCGAATCGAAGCTAAAAACGCTAGCTATGATATGGAATTAAAAAATCAAGATTTTGCAACTCAAGTCGAGAGACATGAAGAAATTACCAAATTTGAGGAGTGAGGTTGGAAGAGCGCGTGAGTGAATTAAAATGTTCATACCTGGCTCGTGTGATATCGGATTTTTGTGTTCAAACATGCGAATCGAAGCTAACAACGCTAGCTACGACATGGAATAAAAAAATCAATATTTTGAAACTCAGGTCGAGAGACATGACGAAATTAGCAAATTTGAGGAGTGAGTTGAGATGAGCCCTTGAGTAAATTAAAATGTTCATACATAGCGAGTGTGATATCGGATTTTTGTGTACAAACATGCGAATCGAAGCTAACAACGCTAGCTATGATATGGAATTAAAAAATCAAGATTTTGAAACTTACATCGAGAGATATGACGAAATTAGCAAATTTGAGGAGTGAGTTGAGAGGAGCCCTTGAGTAAATTAAAATGGTCATACCTAGCGAGTGTGATATCGGATTTTTGTGTACAAACATGCGAATCGAAGCTAATAACGCTAGCTATGATATGGAATTACAAAATGAAGATTTTGAAACTCAGGTCGAGAGACATGACGAAATTAGCAAATTTGAGGAGGGAGTTGAGAGGGGCCCTTGAGTAAATTAAAATGTTCATACCTAGCTCGTGTGATATCGGATTTTTGTGTTCAAACATGCGAATCGAAGCTAACAATGCTAGCTATGATATGGAATTAAAAAATCAAGATTTTGAAACTCAGGTCGAGAGACATGACGAAATTTCCAAATTTCAGGAGGGAGTTGAGAAGAGCTAGTAGGTAAATTATAATGTTCATACCTGGTTCGTGTGATATTGGATTTTTGTGTTCAAACATGCGAATCGAAGCTAAAAACGCTAGCTATGATATGGAATTAAAAAATCAAGATTTTGCAACTCAAGTCGAGAGACATGAAGAAATTACCAAATTTGAGGAGTAAGGTTGGAAGAGCGCGTGAGTGAATTAAAATGTTCATACTTGGCTCGTGTGATATCGGATTTTTGTGTTCAAACATGCGAATCGAAGCTAACAACGCTAGCTATCATATGGAATAAAAAAAACAAGATTTTTAAACTCAGGTCAAGAGACATGACGAAATTAGCAAATTTGAGGAGTGAGTTGAGAGGAGCCCTTGAGTAAATTAAAATGTTCATACCTAGCGAGTGTGATATCGGCTTTTTGTGTACAAACATGCGAATCGAAGCTAACAACGCTAGCTATGATATGGAATTAAAAAATCAAGACTTTGAAACTTACGTCGAGAGATATGACGAAATTAGCAAATTTGAGGAGTGAGTTGAGAGGGGCCCTTGAGTAAATTACAATGGTCATACCTAGCTCGTGTGATATCGGATTTTTGTGTACAAACATGCGAATCGAAGCTAACAACGCTAGCTATGATATGGAATTACAAAATGAAGATTTTGAAACTCAGGTCGAGAGACATGACGAAATTACCAAATTTGAGGAGGGAGTTGAGAGGGGCCCTTGAGTAAATTAAAATGTTCATACCTAGCGAGTGTGATATCGGATTTTTGTGTTCAAACATGCGAATAGAAGCTAACAATGCTAGCTATGATATGGAATTAAAAAATCAAGATTTTGAAACTCAGGTCGAGAGACATGACGAAATTTCCAAATTTCAGGAGGGAGTTGAGAAGAGCTAGTAGGTAAATTATAATGTTCATACCTGGTTCGTGTGATATCGGATTTTTGTGTTCAAACATGCGAATCGAAGCTAAAAACGCTAGCTATGATATGGAATTAAAAAATCAAGATTTTGCAACTCAAGTCGAGAGACATGAAGAAATTACCAAATTTGAGGAGTGAGGTTGGAAGAGCGCGTGAGTGAATTAAAATGTTCATACCTGGCTCGTGTGATATCGGATTTTTGTGTTCAAACATGCGAATCGAAGCTAACAACGCTAGCTATCATATGGAATAAAAAAAACAAGATTTTGAAACTCAGGTCAAGAGACATGACGAAATTAGCAAATTTGAGGAGTGAGTTGAGAGGAGCCCTTGAGTAAATTAAAATGTTCATACATAGCGAGTGTGATATCGGATTTTTGTGTACAAACATGCGAATCGAAGCTAACAACGCGAGCTATGATATGGAATTAAAAAATTAAGATTTTGAAACTTACGTCGAGAGATATGACGAAATTAGCAAATTTGAGGAGTGAGTTGAGAGGAGCCCTTGAGTAAATTAAAATGGTCATACCTAGCGAGTGTGATATCGGATTTTTGTGTTCAAACATGCGAATCTAAGCTAACAACGCTAGCTATGATATGGAATTAAAAAATCAAGATTTTGAAACTCAGGTCGAGAGACATGACGAAATTACCAAATTTGAGGAGCGAGTTAAGAAGAGCTATTAGGTACATTACAATGTTCATACCTGGCTCGTGTGATATCGGTTTTTTGTGTTCAAACATGCGAATCGAAGCTAACAATGCTAGCTATGATATGGAATTAAAAAATCAAGATTTTGAAACTCAGGTCGAGAGACATGACGAAATTTCCAAATTTCAGGAGGGAGTTGAGAAGAGCTAGTAGGTAAATTATAATGTTCATACCTGGTTCGTGTGATATCGGATTTTTTTGTTCAAACATTCGAATCGAAGCTAACAACGCTAGCTATGATATGGAATTACAAAATCAAGATTTTGAAACTCCAGTCGAGAGACATGATGAAATTACCAAATTTGAGGAGTGACGTTGGAAGAGCGCGTGAGTGAATTAAAATGTTCATACCTGGCTCGTGTGATATCGGATTTTTGTGTTCAAACATGCAAATCGAAGCTAACAACGCTAGCTATGATATGGAATAAAAAAAACAAGATTTTGAAACTCAGGTCAAGAGACATGACGAAATTAGCAAATTTGAGGAGTGAGTTGAGAGGAGCCCTTGAGTAAATTAAAATGTTCATACCTAGCGAGTGTGATATCGGCTTTTTGTGTACAAACATGCGAATCGAAGCTAACAACGCTAGCTATGATATGGAATTAAAAAATCAAGACTTTGAAACTCAGGTCAAGAGACATGACGAAATTACTAAATTTGAGGAGGGAGTTGAGAGGGGCCCTTGAGTAAATTAAAATGGTCATACCTAGCTCGTGTGATATCGGATTTTTGTGTACAAACATGCGAATCGAAGCTAACAACGCTAGCTATGATATGGAATTAAAAAATCACGATTTTGAAACTTACGTCGAGAGATATGACGAAATTAGCAAATTTGAGGAGTGAGTTGAGAGGAGCCCTTGAGTAAATTAAAATGGTCATACCTAGCGAGTGTGATATCGGATTTTTGTGTACAAACATGCGAATCGAAGCTAATAACGCTAGCTATGATATGGAATTACAAAATGAAGATTTTGAAACTCAGGTCGAGAGACATGACGAAATTACCAAATTTGAGGAGGGAGTTGAGAGGGGCCCTTGAGTAAATTAATATGTTCATACCTAGCTCGTGTGATATCGGATTTTTGTGTTCAAACATGCGAATCGAAGCTAACAACGCGAGCTATGATATGGAATTAAAAAATCAATATTTTGAAACTCAGGTCGAGAGACATGACGAAATTAGCAAATTTGAGGAGTGAGTTGAGATGAGCCCTTGAGTAAATTAAAATGTTCATACATAGCGAGTGTGATATCGGATTTTTGTGTACAAACATGCGAATCGAAGCTAACAACGCTAGCTATGATATGGAATTAAAAAATCAAGATTTTGAAACTCAGGTCGAGAGACATGACGAAATTACCAAATTTGAGGAGGGGGTTGAGAGGGGCCCTTGAGTAAATTAAAATGTTCATACCTAGCTCGTGTGATATCGGATTTTTGTGTTCAAACATGCGAATCGAAGCTAACAACGCTAGCTATGATATGGAATAAAAAAAACAAGATTTTGAAACTCAGGTCGAGAGACATGACGAAATTACCAAATTTGAGGAGTGAGTTGAGAGGAGCCCTTGAGTAAATTAAAATGGTCATACCTAGCGAGTGTGATATCGGATTTTTGTGTACAAACATGCGAATCGAAGCTAACAACGCTAGCTATGATATGGAATTACAAAATCAAGATTTTGAAACTCAGGTCGAGAGACATGACGAAATTACCAAATTTGAGGAGGGAGTTGAGAGGGGCCCTTGAGTAAATTAAAATGTTCATACCTAGCGAGTGTGATATCGGATTTTTGTGTTCAAACATGCGAATCGAAGCTAACAATGCTAGCTATGATATGGAATTAAAAAATCAAGATTTTGAAACTCAGGTCGAGAGACATGACGAAATTTCCAAATTTCAGGAGGGAGTTGAGAAGAGCTAGTAGGTAAATTATAATGTTCATACCTGGTTCGTGTGATATCGGATTTTTGTGTTCAAACATGCGAATCGAAGCTAAAAACGCTAGCTATGATATGGAATTAAAAAATCAAGATTTTGCAACTCAAGTCGAGAGACATGAAGAAATTACCAAATTTGAGGAGTGAGGTTGGAAGAGCGCGTGAGTGAATTAAAATGTTCATACCTGGCTCGTGTGATATCGGATTTTTGTGTTCAAACATGCGAATCGAAGCTAACAACGCTAGCTACGACATGGAATAAAAAAATCAATATTTTGAAACTCAGGTCGAGAGACATGACGAAATTAGCAAATTTGAGGAGTGAGTTGAGATGAGCCCTTGAGTAAATTAAAATGTTCATACATAGCGAGTGTGATATCGGATTTTTGTGTACAAACATGCGAATCGAAGCTAACAACGCTAGCTATGATATGGAATTAAAAAATCAAGATTTTGAAACTTACGTCGAGAGATATGAAGAAATTAGCAAATTTGAGGAGTGAGTTGAGAGGAGCCCTTGAGTAAATTAAAATGGTCATACCTAGCGAGTGTGATATCGGATTTTTGTGTACAAACATGCGAATCGAAGCTAATAATGCTAGCTATGATATGGAATTACAAAATGAAGATTTTGAAACTCAGGTCGAGAGACATGACGAAATTAGCAAATTTGAGGAGGGAGTTGAGAGGGGCCCTTGAGTAAATTAAAATGTTCATACCTAGCTCGTGTGATATCGGATTTTTGTGTTCAAACATGCGAATCGAAGCTAACAATGCTAGCTATGATATGGAATTAAAAAATCAAGATTTTGAAACTCAGGTCGAGAGACATGACGAAATTTCCAAATTTCAGGAGGGAGTTGAGAAGAGCTAGTAGGTAAATTATAATGTTCATACCTGGTTCGTGTGATATCGGATTTTTGTGTTCAAACATGCGAATCGAAGCTAAAAACGCTAGCTATGATATGGAATTAAAAAATCAAGATTTTGCAACTCAAGTCGAGAGACATGAAGAAATTACCAAATTTGAGGAGTAAGGTTGGAAGAGCGCGTGAGTGAATTAAAATGTTCATACTTGGCTCGTGTGATATCGGATTTTTGTGTTCAAACATGCGAATCGAAGCTAACAACGCTAGCTATCATATGGAATAAAAAAAACAAGATTTTTAAACTCAGGTCAAGAGACATGACGAAATTAGCAAATTTGAGGAGTGAGTTGAGAGGAGCCCTTGAGTAAATTAAAATGTTCATACCTAGCGAGTGTGATATCGGCTTTTTGTGTACAAACATGCGAATCGAAGCTAACAACGCTAGCTATGATATGGAATTAAAAAATCAAGACTTTGAAACTTACGTCGAGAGATATGACGAAATTAGCAAATTTGAGGAGTGAGTTGAGAGGGGCCCTTGAGTAAATTACAATGGTCATACGTAGCTCGTGTGATATCGGATTTTTGTGTACAAACATGCGAATCGAAGCTAACAACGCTAGCTATGATATGGAATTACAAAATGAAGATTTTGAAACTCAGGTCGAGAGACATGACGAAATTACCAAATTTGAGGAGGGAGTTGAGAGGGGCCCTTGAGTAAATTAAAATGTTCATACCTAGCGAGTGTGATATCGGATTTTTGTGTTCAAACATGCGAATCGAAGCTAACAATGCTAGCTATGATATGGAATTAAAAAATCAAGATTTTGAAACTCAGGTCGAGAGACATGACGAAATTTCCAAATTTCAGGAGGGAGTTGAGAAGAGCTAGTAGGTAAATTATAATGTTCATACCTGGTTCGTGTGATATCGGATTTTTGTGTTCAAACATGCGAATCGAAGCTAAAAACGCTAGCTATGATATGGAATTAAAAAATCAAGATTTTGCAACTCAAGTCGAGAGACATGAAGAAATTACCAAATTTGAGGAGTAAGGTTGGAAGAGCGCGTGAGTGAATTAAAATGTTCATACTTGGCTCGTGTGATATCGGATTTTTGTGTTCAAACATGCGAATCGAAGCTAACAACGCTAGCTATCATATGGAATAAAAAAAACAAGATTTTTAAACTCAGGTCAAGAGACATGACGAAATTAGCAAATTTGAGGAGTGAGTTGAGAGGAGCCCTTGAGTAAATTAAAATGTTCATACCTAGCGAGTGTGATATCGGCTTTTTGTGTACAAACATGCGAATCGAAGCTAACAACGCTAGCTATGATATGGAATTAAAAAATCAAGACTTTGAAACTTACGTCGAGAGATATGACGAAATTAGCAAATTTGAGGAGTGAGTTGAGAGGGGCCCTTGAGTAAATTACAATGGTCATACCTAGCTCGTGTGATATCGGATTTTTGTGTACAAACATGCGAATCGAAGCTAACAACGCTAGCTATGATATGGAATTACAAAATGAAGATTTTGAAACTCAGGTCGAGAGACATGACGAAATTACCAAATTTGAGGAGGGAGTTGAGAGGGGCCCTTGAGTAAATTAAAATGTTCATACCTAGCGAGTGTGATATCGGATTTTTGTGTTCAAACATGCGAATCGAAGCTAACAATGCTAGCTATGATATGGAATTAAAAAATCAAGATTTTGAAACTCAGGTCGAGAGACATGACGAAATTTCCAAATTTCAGGAGGGAGTTGAGAAGAGCTAGTAGGTAAATTATAATGTTCATACCTGGTTCGTGTGATATCGGATTTTTGTGTTCAAACATGCGAATCGAAGCTAAAAACGCTAGCTATGATATGGAATTAAAAAATCAAGATTTTGCAACTCAAGTCGAGAGACATGAAGAAATTACCAAATTTGAGGAGTGAGGTTGGAAGAGCGCGTGAGTGAATTAAAATGTTCATACTTGGCTCGTGTGATATCGGATTTTTGTGTTCAAACATGCGAATCGAAGCTAACAACGCTAGCTATCATATGGAATAAAAAAAACAAGATTTTTAAACTCAGGTCAAGAGACATGACAAAATTAGCAAATTTGAGGAGTGAGTTGAGAGGAGCCCTTGAGTAAATTAAAATGTTCATACCTAGCGAGTGTGATATCGGCTTTTTGTGTACAAACATGCGAATCGAAGCTAACAACGCTAGCTATGATATGGAATTAAAAAATCAAGACTTTGAAACTTACGTCGAGAGATATGACGAAATTAGCAAATTTGAGGAGTGAGTTGAGAGGGGCCCTTGAGTAAATTACAATGGTCATACCTAGCTCGTGTGATATCGGATTTTTGTGTACAAACATGCGAATCGAAGCTAACAACGCTAGCTATGATATGGAATTACAAAATGAAGATTTTGAAACTCAGGTCGAGAGACATGACGAAATTACCAAATTTGAGGAGGGAGTTGAGAGGGGCCCTTGAGTAAATTAAAATGTTCATACCTAGCGAGTGTGATATCGGATTTTTGTGTTCAAACATGCGAATCGAAGCTAACAATGCTAGCTATGATATGGAATTAAAAAATCAAGATTTTGAAACTCAGGTCGAGAGACATGACGAAATTTCCAAATTTCAGGAGGGAGTTGAGAAGAGCTAGTAGGTAAATTATAATGTTCATACCTGGTTCGTGTGATATCGGATTTTTGTGTTCAAACATGCGAATCGAAGCTAAAAACGCTAGCTATGATATGGAATTAAAAAATCAAGATTTTGCAACTCAAGTCGAGAGACATGAAGAAATTACCAAATTTGAGGAGTGAGGTTGGAAGAGCGCGTGAGTGAATTAAAATGTTCATACCTGGCTCGTGTGATATCGGATTTTTGTGTTCAAACATGCGAATCGAAGCTAACAACGCTAGCTACGACATGGAATAAAAAAATCAATATTTTGAAACTCAGGTCAAGAGACATGACGAAATTAGCAAATTTGAGGAGTGAGTTGAGAGGAGCCCTTGAGTAAATTAAAATGTTCATACATAGCGAGTGTGATATCGGATTTTTGTGTACAAACATGCGAATCGAAGCTAACAACGCTAGCTATGATATGGAATTAAAAAATTAAGATTTTGAAACTTACGTCGAGAGATATGACGAAATTAGCAAATTTGAGGAGTGAGTTGAGAGGAGCCCTTGAGTAAATTAAAATGGTCATACCTAGCGAGTGTGATATCGGATTTTTGTGTTCAAACATGCGAATCTAAGCTAACAACGCTAGCTATGATATGGAATTAAAAAATCAAGATTTTGAAACTCAGGTCGAGAGACATGACGAAATTACCAAATTTGAGGAGCGAGTTAAGAAGAGCTATTAGGTACATTACAATGTTCATACCTGGCTCGTGTGATATCGGTTTTTTGTGTTCAAACATGCGAATCGAAGCTAACAATGCTAGCTATGATATGGAATTAAAAAATCAAGATTTTGAAACTCAGGTCGAGAGACATGACGAAATTTCCAAATTTCAGGAGGGAGTTGAGAAGAGCTAGTAGGTAAATTATAATGTTCATACCTGGTTCGTGTGATATCGGATTTTTTTGTTCAAACATTCGAATCGAAGCTAACAACGCTAGCTATGATATGGAATTACAAAATCAAGATTTTGAAACTCCAGTCGAGAGACATGATGAAATTACCAAATTTGAGGAGTGACGTTGGAAGAGCGCGTGAGTGAATTAAAATGTTCATACCTGGCTCGTGTGATATCGGATTTTTGTGTTCAAACATGCAAATCGAAGCTAACAACGCTAGCTATGATATGGAATAAAAAAAACAAGATTTTTAAACTCAGGTCAAGAGACATGACGAAATTAGCAAATTTGAGGAGTGAGTTGAGAGGAGCCCTTGAGTAAATTAAAATGTTCATACCTAGCGAGTGTGATATCGGCTTTTTGTGTACAAACATGCGAATCGAAGCTAACAACGCTAGCTATGATATGGAATTAAAAAATCAAGACTTTGAAACTCAGGTCAAGAGACATGACGAAATTACTAAATTTGAGGAGGGAGTTGAGAGGGGCCCTTGAGTAAATTAAAATGGTCATACCTAGCTCGTGTGATATCGGATTTTTGTGTACAAACATGAGAATCGAAGCTAACAACGCTAGCTATGATATGGAATTAAAAAATCAAGATTTTGAAACTTACGTCGAGAGATATGACGAAATTAGCAAATTTGAGGAGTGAGTTGAGAGGAGCCCTTGAGTAAATTAAAATGGTCATACCTAGCGAGTGTGATATCGGATTTTTGTGTACAAACATGCGAATCGAAGCTAATAACGCTAGCTATGATATGGAATTACAAAATGAAGATTTTGAAACTCAGGTCGAGAGACATGACGAAATTACCAAATTTGAGGAGGGAGTTGAGAGGGGCCCTTGAGTAAATTAAAATGTTCATACCTAGCTCGTGTGATATCGGATTTTTGTGTTCAAACATGCGAATCGAAGCTAACAATGCTAGCTATGATATGGAATTAAAAAATCAAGATTTTGAAACTCAGGTCGAGAGACATGACGAAATTTCCAAATTTCAGGAGGGAGTTGAGAAGAGCTAGTAGGTAAATTATAATGTTCATACCTGGTTCGTGTGATATCGGATTTTTGTGTTCAAACATGCGAATCGAAGCTAAAAACGCTAGCTATGATATGGAATTAAAAAATCAAGATTTTGCAACTCAAGTCGAGAGACATGAAGAAATTACCAAATTTGAGGAGTAAGGTTGGAAGAGCGCGTGAGTGAATTAAAATGTTCATACTTGGCTCGTGTGATATCGGATTTTTGTGTTCAAACATGCGAATCGAAGCTAACAACGCTAGCTATCATATGGAATAAAAAAAACAAGATTTTTAAACTCAGGTCAAGAGACATGACGAAATTAGCAAATTTGAGGAGTGAGTTGAGAGGAGCCCTTGAGTAAATTAAAATGTTCATACCTAGCGAGTGTGATATCGGCTTTTTGTGTACAAACATGCGAATCGAAGCTAACAACGCTAGCTATGATATGGAATTAAAAAATCAAGACTTTGAAACTTACGTCGAGAGATATGACGAAATTAGCAAATTTGAGGAGTGAGTTGAGAGGGGCCCTTGAGTAAATTACAATGGTCATACCTAGCTCGTGTGATATCGGATTTTTGTGTACAAACATGCGAATCGAAGCTAACAACGCTAGCTATGATATGGAATTACAAAATGAAGATTTTGAAACTCAGGTCGAGAGACATGACGAAATTACCAAATTTGAGGAGGGAGTTGAGAGGGGCCCTTGAGTAAATTAAAATGTTCATACCTAGCGAGTGTGATATCGGATTTTTGTGTTCAAACATGCGAATCGAAGCTAACAATGCTAGCTATGATATGGAATTAAAAAATCAAGATTTTGAAACTCAGGTCGAGAGACATGACGAAATTTCCAAATTTCAGGAGGGAGTTGAGAAGAGCTAGTAGGTAAATTATAATGTTCATACCTGGTTCGTGTGATATCGGATTTTTGTGTTCAAACATGCGAATCGAAGCTAAAAACGCTAGCTATGATATGGAATTAAAAAATCAAGATTTTGCAACTCAAGTCGAGAGACATGAAGAAATTACCAAATTTGAGGAGTGAGGTTGGAAGAGCGCGTGAGTGAATTAAAATGTTCATACCTGGCTCGTGTGATATCGGATTTTTGTGTTCAAACATGCGAATCGAAGCTAACAACGCTAGCTATCATATGGAATAAAAAAAACAAGATTTTGAAACTCAGGTCAAGAGACATGACGAAATTAGCAAATTTGAGGAGTGAGTTGAGAGGAGCCCTTGAGTAAATTAAAATGTTCATACATAGCGAGTGTGATATCGGATTTTTGTGTACAAACATGCGAATCGAAGCTAACAACGCTAGCTATGATATGGAATTAAAAAATTAAGATTTTGAAACTTACGTCGAGAGATATGACGAAATTAGCAAATTTGAGGAGTGAGTTGAGAGGAGCCCTTGAGTAAATTAAAATGGTCATACCTAGCGAGTGTGATATCGGATTTTTGTGTTCAAACATGCGAATCTAAGCTAACAACGCTAGCTATGATATGGAATTAAAAAATCAAGATTTTGAAACTCAGGTCGAGAGACATGACGAAATTACCAAATTTGAGGAGCGAGTTAAGAAGAGCTATTAGGTACATTACAATGTTCATACCTGGCTCGTGTGATATCGGTTTTTTGTGTTCAAACATGCGAATCGAAGCTAACAATGCTAGCTATGATATGGAATTAAAAAATCAAGATTTTGAAACTCAGGTCGAGAGACATGACGAAATTTCCAAATTTCAGGAGGGAGTTGAGAAGAGCTAGTAGGTAAATTATAATGTTCATACCTGGTTCGTGTGATATCGGATTTTTTTGTTCAAACATTCGAATCGAAGCTAACAACGCTAGCTATGATATGGAATTACAAAATCAAGATTTTGAAACTCCAGTCGAGAGACATGATGAAATTACCAAATTTGAGGAGTGACGTTGGAAGAGCGCGTGAGTGAATTAAAATGTTCATACCTGGCTCGTGTGATATCGGATTTTTGTGTTCAAACATGCAAATCGAAGCTAACAACGCTAGCTATGATATGGAATAAAAAAAACAAGATTTTGAAACTCAGGTCAAGAGACATGACGAAATTAGCAAATTTGAGGAGTGAGTTGAGAGGAGCCCTTGAGTAAATTAAAATGTTCATACCTAGCGAGTGTGATATCGGCTTTTTGTGTACAAACATGCGAATCGAAGCTAACAACGCTAGCTATGATATGGAATTAAAAAATCAAGACTTTGAAACTTACGTCGAGAGATATGACGAAATTAGCAAATTTGAGGAGTGAGTTGAGAGGGGCCCTTGAGTAAATTACAATGGTCATACCTAGCTCGTGTGATATCGGATTTTTGTGTACAAACATGCGAATCGAAGCTAACAACGCTAGCTATGATATGGAATTACAAAATGAAGATTTTGAAACTCAGGTCGAGAGACATGACGAAATTACCAAATTTGAGGAGGGAGTTGAGAGGGGCCCTTGAGTAAATTAAAATGTTCATACCTAGCGAGTGTGATATCGGATTTTTGTGTTCAAACATGCGAATCGAAGCTAACAATGCTAGCTATGATATGGAATTAAAAAATCAAGATTTTGAAACTCAGGTCGAGAGACATGACGAAATTTCCAAATTTCAGGAGGGAGTTGAGAAGAGCTAGTAGGTAAATTATAATGTTCATACCTGGTTCGTGTGATATCGGATTTTTGTGTTCAAACATGCGAATCGAAGCTAAAAACGCTAGCTATGATATGGAATTAAAAAATCAAGATTTTGCAACTCAAGTCGAGAGACATGAAGAAATTACCAAATTTGAGGAGTGAGGTTGGAAGAGCGCGTGAGTGAATTAAAATGTTCATACCTGGCTCGTGTGATATCGGATTTTTGTGTTCAAACATGCGAATCGAAGCTAACAACGCTAGCTATCATATGGAATAAAAAAAACAAGATTTTGAAACTCAGGTCAAGAGACATGACGAAATTAGCAAATTTGAGGAGTGAGTTGAGAGGAGCCCTTGAGTAAATTAAAATGTTCATACATAGCGAGTGTGATATCGGATTTTTGTGTACAAACATGCGAATCGAAGCTAACAACGCTAGCTATGATATGGAATTAAAAAATTAAGATTTTGAAACTTACGTCGAGAGATATGACGAAATTAGCAAATTTGAGGAGTGAGTTGAGAGGAGCCCTTGAGTAAATTAAAATGGTCATACCTAGCGAGTGTGATATCGGATTTTTGTGTTCAAACATGCGAATCTAAGCTAACAACGCTAGCTATGATATGGAATTAAAAAATCAAGATTTTGAAACTCAGGTCGAGAGACATGACGAAATTACCAAATTTGAGGAGCGAGTTAAGAAGAGCTATTAGGTACATTACAATGTTCATACCTGGCTCGTGTGATATCGGTTTTTTGTGTTCAAACATGCGAATCGAAGCTAACAATGCTAGCTATGATATGGAATTAAAAAATCAAGATTTTGAAACTCAGGTCGAGAGACATGACGAAATTTCCAAATTTCAGGAGGGAGTTGAGAAGAGCTAGTAGGTAAATTATAATGTTCATACCTGGTTCGTGTGATATCGGATTTTTTTGTTCAAACATTCGAATCGAAGCTAACAACGCTAGCTATGATATGGAATTACAAAATCAAGATTTTGAAACTCCAGTCGAGAGACATGATGAAATTACCAAATTTGAGGAGTGACGTTGGAAGAGCGCGTGAGTGAATTAAAATGTTCATACCTGGCTCGTGTGATATCGGATTTTTGTGTTCAAACATGCAAATCGAAGCTAACAACGCTAGCTATGATATGGAATAAAAAAAACAAGATTTTGAAACTCAGGTCAAGAGACATGACGAAATTAGCAAATTTGAGGAGTGAGTTGAGAGGAGCCCTTGAGTAAATTAAAATGTTCATACCTAGCGAGTGTGATATCGGCTTTTTGTGTACAAACATGCGAATCGAAGCTAACAACGCTAGCTATGATATGGAATTAAAAAATCAAGACTTTGAAACTTACGTCGAGAGATATGACAAAATTAGCAAATTTGAGGAGTGAGTTGAGAGGGGCCCTTGAGTAAATTACAATGGTCATACCTAGCTCGTGTGATATCGGATTTTTGTGTACAAACATGCGAATCGAAGCTAACAACGCTAGCTATGATATGGAATTACAAAATGAAGATTTTGAAACTCAGGTCGAGAGACATGACGAAATTACCAAATTTGAGGAGGGAGTTGAGAGGGGCCCTTGAGTAAATTAAAATGTTCATACCTAGCGAGTGTGATATCGGATTTTTGTGTTCAAACATGCGAATCGAAGCTAACAATGCTAGCTATGATATGGAATTAAAAAATCAAGATTTTGAAACTCAGGTCGAGAGACATGACGAAATTTCCAAATTTCAGGAGGGAGTTGAGAAGAGCTAGTAGGTAAATTATAATGTTCATACCTGGTTCGTGTGATATCGGATTTTTGTGTTCAAACATGCGAATCGAAGCTAAAAACGCTAGCTATGATATGGAATTAAAAAATCAAGATTTTGCAACTCAAGTCGAGAGACATGAAGAAATTACCAAATTTGAGGAGTGAGGTTGGAAGAGCGCGTGAGTGAATTAAAATGTTCATACCTGGCTCGTGTGATATCGGATTTTTGTGTTCAAACATTCGAATCGAAGCTAACAACGCTAGCTATCATATGGAATAAAAAAAACAAGATTTTGAAACTCAGGTCAAGAGACATGACGAAATTAGCAAATTTGAGGAGTGAGTTGAGAGGAGCCCTTGAGTAAATTAAAATGTTCATACATAGCGAGTGTGATATCGGATTTTTGTGTACAAACATGCGAATCGAAGCTAACAACGCTAGCTATGATATGGAATTAAAAAATTAAGATTTTGAAACTTACGTCGAGAGATATGACGAAATTAGCAAATTTGAGGAGTGAGTTGAGAGGAGCCCTTGAGTAAATTAAAATGGTCATACCTAGCGAGTGTGATATCGGATTTTTGTGTTCAAACATGCGAATCTAAGCTAACAACGCTAGCTATGATATGGAATTAAAAAATCAAGATTTTGAAACTCAGGTCGAGAGACATGACGAAATTACCAAATTTGAGGAGCGAGTTAAGAAGAGCTATTAGGTACATTACAATGTTCATACCTGGCTCGTGTGATATCGGTTTTTTGTGTTCAAACATGCGAATCGAAGCTAACAATGCTAGCTATGATATGGAATTAAAAAATCAAGATTTTGAAACTCAGGTCGAGAGACATGACGAAATTTCCAAATTTCAGGAGGGAGTTGAGAAGAGCTAGTAGGTAAATTATAATGTTCATACCTGGTTCGTGTGATATCGGATTTTTTTGTTCAAACATTCGAATCGAAGCTAACAACGCTAGCTATGATATGGAATTACAAAATCAAGATTTTGAAACTCCAGTCGAGAGACATGATGAAATTACCAAATTTGAGGAGTGACGTTGGAAGAGCGCGTGAGTGAATTAAAATGTTCATACCTGGCTCGTGTGATATCGGATTTTTGTGTTCAAACATGCAAATCGAAGCTAACAACGCTAGCTATGATATGGAATAAAAAAAACAAGATTTTGAAACTCAGGTCAAGAGACATGACGAAATTAGCAAATTTGAGGAGTGAGTTGAGAGGAGCCCTTGAGTAAATTAAAATGTTCATACATAGCGAGTGTGATATCGGATTTTTGTGTACAAACATGCGAATCGAAGCTAACAACGCTAGCTATGATATGGAATTAAAAAATTAAGATTTTGAAACTTACGTCGAGAGATATGACGAAATTAGCAAATTTGAGGAGTGAGTTGAGAGGAGCCCTTGAGTAAATTAAAATGGTCATACCTAGCGAGTGTGATATCGGATTTTTGTGTTCAAACATGCGAATCTAAGCTAACAACGCTAGCTATGATATGGAATTAAAAAATCAAGATTTTGAAACTCAGGTCGAGAGACATGACGAAATTACCAAATTTGAGGAGCGAGTTAAGAAGAGCTATTAGGTACATTACAATGTTCATACCTGGCTCGTGTGATATCGGTTTTTTGTGTTCAAACATGCGAATCGAAGCTAACAATGCTAGCTATGATATGGAATTAAAAAATCAAGATTTTGAAACTCAGGTCGAGAGACATGACGAAATTTCCAAATTTCAGGAGGGAGTTGAGAAGAGCTAGTAGGTAAATTATAATGTTCATACCTGGTTCGTGTGATATCGGATTTTTTTGTTCAAACATTCGAATCGAAGCTAACAACGCTAGCTATGATATGGAATTACAAAATCAAGATTTTGAAACTCCAGTCGAGAGACATGATGAAATTACCAAATTTGAGGAGTGACGTTGGAAGAGCGCGTGAGTGAATTAAAATGTTCATACCTGGCTCGTGTGATATCGGATTTTTGTGTTCAAACATGCAAATCGAAGCTAACAACGCTAGCTATGATATGGAATAAAAAAAACAAGATTTTGAAACTCAGGTCAAGAGACATGACGAAATTAGCAAATTTGAGGAGTGAGTTGAGAGGAGCCCTTGAGTAAATTAAAATGTTCATACATAGCGAGTGTGATATCGGATTTTTGTGTTCAAACATGCAAATCGAAGCTAACAACGCTAGCTATGATATGGAATTAAAAAATCAAGACTTTGAAACTTACGTCGAGAGATATGACGAAATTAGCAAATTTGAGGAGTGAGTTGAGAGGAGCCCTTGAGTAAATTAAAATGGTCATACCTAGCGAGTGTGATATCGGATTTTTGTGTTCAAACATGCGAATCTAAGCTAACAACGCTAGCTATGATATGGAATTAAAAAATCAAGATTTTGAAACTCAGGTCGAGAGACATGACGAAATTACCAAATTTGAGGAGCGAGTTAAGAAGAGCTATTAGGTACATTACAATGTTCATACCTGGCTCGTGTGATATCGGTTTTTTGTGTTCAAACATGCGAATCGAAGCTAACAATGCTAGCTATGATATGGAATTAAAAAATCAAGATTTTGAAACTCAGGTCGAGAGACATGACGAAATTTCCAAATTTCAGGAGGGAGTTGAGAAGAGCTAGTAGGTAAATTATAATGTTCATACCTGGTTCGTGTGATATCGGATTTTTTTGTTCAAACATTCGAATCGAAGCTAACAACGCTAGCTATGATATGGAATTACAAAATCAAGATTTTGAAACTCCAGTCGAGAGACATGATGAAATTACCAAATTTGAGGAGTGACGTTGGAAGAGCGCGTGAGTGAATTAAAATGTTCATACCTGGCTCGTGTGATATCGGATTTTTGTGTTCAAACATGCCAATCGAAGCTAACAACGCTAGCTATGATATGGAATAAAAAAAACAAGATTTTGAAACTCAGGTCAAGAGACATGACGAAATTAGCAAATTTGAGGAGTGAGTTGAGAGGAGCCCTTGAGTAAATTAAAATGTTCATACCTAGCGAGTGTGATATCGGCTTTTTGTGTACAAACATGCGAATCGAAGCTAACAACGCTAGCTATGATATGGAATTAAAAAATCAAGACTTTGAAACTCAGGTCAAGAGACATGACGAAATTACTAAATTTGAGGAGGGAGTTGAGAGGGGCCCTTGAGTAAATTAAAATGGTCATACCTAGCTCGTGTGATATCGGATTTTT
This sequence comes from Azolla caroliniana, assembly GCF_043228905.1. NCBI lineage: Eukaryota > Viridiplantae > Streptophyta > Polypodiopsida > Salviniales > Salviniaceae > Azolla > Azolla caroliniana. Next base: position 189,599 of record NW_028230473.1, read on the forward strand.
GTGTTCAAACATGCGAATCGAAGCTAACAACGCTAGCTACGACATGGAATAAAAAAAAACAAGATTTTGAAACTCAGGTCAAGAGACATGACGAAATTAGCAAATTTGAGGAGTGAGTTGAGAGGAGCCCTTGAGTAAATTAAAATGTTCATACATAGCGAGTGTGATATCGGATTTTTGTGTACAAACATGCGAATCGAAGCTAACAACGCTAGCTATGATATGGAATTAAAAAATCAAGATTTTGAAACTCAGGTCGAGAGACATGACGAAATTACCAAATTTGAGGAGGGGGTTGAGAGGGGCCCTTGAGTAAATTAAAATGTTCATACCTAGCTCGTGTGATATCGGATTTTTGTGTTCAAACATGCGAATCGAAGCTAACAACGCTAGCTATGATATGGAATAAAAAAAACAAGATTTTGAAACTCAGGTCGAGAGACATGACGAAATTTCCAAATTTCAGGAGGGAGTTGAGAAGAGCTAGTAGGTAAATTATAATGTTCATACCTGGTTCGTGTGATATCGGATTTTTGTGTTCAAACATGCGAATCGAAGCTAATAACGCTAGCTATGATATGGAATTAAAAAATCAAGATTTTGCAACTCAAGTCGAGAGACATGAAGAAATTACCAAATTTGAGGAGTGAGGTTGGAAGAGCGCGTGAGTGAATTAAAATGTTCATACCTGGCTCGTGTGATATCGGATTTTTGTGTTCAAACATGCGAATCGAAGCTAACAACGCTAGCTACGACATGGAATAAAAAAATCAAGATTTTGAAACTCAGGTCAAGAGACATGACGAAATTAGCAAATTTGAGGAGTGAGTTGAGAGGAGCCCTTGAGTAAATTAAAATGTTCATACATAGCGAGTGTGATATCGGATTTTTGTGTACAAACATGCGAATCGAAGCTAACAACGCTAGCTATGATATGGAATTAAAAAATCAAGATTTTGAAACTCAGGTCGAGAGACATGACGAAATTACCAAATTTGAGGAGGGGGTTGAGAGGGGCCCTTGAGTAAATTAAAATGTTCATACCTAGCTCGTGTGATATCGGATTTTTGTGTTCAAACATGCGAATCGAAGCTAACAACGCTAGCTATGATATGGAATAAAAAAAACAAGATTTTGAAACTCAGGTCGAGAGACATGACGAAATTTCCAAATTTCAGGAGGGAGTTGAGAAGAGCTAGTAGGTAAATTATAATGTTCATACCTGGTTCGTGTGATATCGGATTTTTGTGTTCAAACATGCGAATCGAAGCTAATAACGCTAGCTATGATATGGAATTAAAAAATCAAGATTTTGCAACTCAAGTCGAGAGACATGAAGAAATTACCAAATTTGAGGAGTGAGGTTGGAAGAGCGCGTGAGTGAATTAAAATCAAGATTTCGAAACTTACGTCGAGAGATATGACGAAATTACCAAATTTGAGGAGTGAGTTGAGAGGAGCCCTTGAGTAAATTAAAATGGTCATACCTAGCGAGTGTGATATCGGATTTTTGTGTACAAACATGCGAATCGAAGCTAATAACGCTAGCTATGATATGGAATTAGAAAATGAAGATTTTGAAACTCAGGTCGAGAGACATGACGAAATTACCAAATTTGAGGAGGGAGTTGAGAGGGGCCCTTGAGTAAATTAAAATGTTCATACCAGGCTCGTGTGATATCGGTTTTTTGTGTTCAAACATGCGAATCGAAGCTAACAATGCTAGCTATGATATGGAATTAAAAAATCAAGATTTTGAAACTCAGGTCGAGAGACATGACGAAATTTCCAAATTTCAGGAGGGAGTTGAGAAGAGCTAGTAGGTAAATTATAATGTTCATACCTGGTTCGTGTGATATCGGATTTTTTTGTTCAAACATTCGAATCGAAGCTAACAACGCTAGCTATGATATGGAATTACAAAATCAAGATTTTGAAACTCCAGTCGAGAGACATGATGAAATTACCAAATTTGAGGAGTGACGTTGGAAGAGCGCGTGAGTGAATTAAAATGTTCATACCTGGCTCGTGTGATATCGGATTTTTGTGTTCAAACATGCCAATCGAAGCTAACAACGCTAGCTATGATATGGAATAAAAAAAACAAGATTTTGAAACTCAGGTCAAGAGACATGACGAAATTAGCAAATTTGAGGAGTGAGTTGAGAGGAGCCCTTGAGTAAATTAAAATGTTCATACCTAGCGAGTGTGATATCGGCTTTTTGTGTACAAACATGCGAATCGAAGCTAACAACGCTAGCTATGATATGGAATTAAAAAATCAAGACTTTGAAACTCAGGTCAAGAGACATGACGAAATTACTAAATTTGAGGAGGGAGTTGAGAGGGGCCCTTGAGTAAATTAAAATGGTCATACCTAGCTCGTGTGATATCGGATTTTTGTGTTCAAACATGCGAATCGAAGCTAACAACGCTAGCTACGACATGGAATAAAAAAAAACAAGATTTTGAAACTCAGGTCAAGAGACATGACGAAATTAGCAAATTTGAGGAGTGAGTTGAGAGGAGCCCTTGAGTAAATTAAAATGTTCATACATAGCGAGTGTGATATCGGATTTTTGTGTACAAACATGCGAATCGAAGCTAACAACGCTAGCTATGATATGGAATTAAAAAATCAAGATTTTGAAACTCAGGTCGAGAGACATGACGAAATTACCAAATTTGAGGAGGGGGTTGAGAGGGGCCCTTGAGTAAATTAAAATGTTCATACCTAGCTCGTGTGATATCGGATTTTTGTGTTCAAACATGCGAATCGAAGCTAACAACGCTAGCTATGATATGGAATAAAAAAAACAAGATTTTGAAACTCAGGTCGAGAGACATGACGAAATTTCCAAATTTCAGGAGGGAGTTGAGAAGAGCTAGTAGGTAAATTATAATGTTCATACCTGGTTCGTGTGATATCGGATTTTTGTGTTCAAACATGCGAATCGAAGCTAATAACGCTAGCTATGATATGGAATTAAAAAATCAAGATTTTGCAACTCAAGTCGAGAGACATGAAGAAATTACCAAATTTGAGGAGTGAGGTTGGAAGAGCGCGTGAGTGAATTAAAATGTTCATACCTGGCTCGTGTGATATCGGATTTTTGTGTTCAAACATGCGAATCGAAGCTAACAACGCTAGCTACGACATGGAATAAAAAAATCAAGATTTTGAAACTCAGGTCAAGAGACATGACGAAATTAGCAAATTTGAGGAGTGAGTTGAGAGGAGCCCTTGAGTAAATTAAAATGTTCATACATAGCGAGTGTGATATCGGATTTTTGTGTACAAACATGCGAATCGAAGCTAACAACGCTAGCTATGATATGGAATTAAAAAATCAAGATTTTGAAACTCAGGTCGAGAGACATGACGAAATTACCAAATTTGAGGAGGGGGTTGAGAGGGGCCCTTGAGTAAATTAAAATGTTCATACCTAGCTCGTGTGATATCGGATTTTTGTGTTCAAACATGCGAATCGAAGCTAACAACGCTAGCTATGATATGGAATAAAAAAAACAAGATTTTGAAACTCAGGTCGAGAGACATGACGAAATTTCCAAATTTCAGGAGGGAGTTGAGAAGAGCTAGTAGGTAAATTATAATGTTCATACCTGGTTCGTGTGATATCGGATTTTTGTGTTCAAACATGCGAATCGAAGCTAATAACGCTAGCTATGATATGGAATTAAAAAATCAAGATTTTGCAACTCAAGTCGAGAGACATGAAGAAATTACCAAATTTGAGGAGTGAGGTTGGAAGAGCGCGTGAGTGAATTAAAATCAAGATTTCGAAACTTACGTCGAGAGATATGACGAAATTACCAAATTTGAGGAGTGAGTTGAGAGGAGCCCTTGAGTAAATTAAAATGGTCATACCTAGCGAGTGTGATATCGGATTTTTGTGTACAAACATGCGAATCGAAGCTAATAACGCTAGCTATGATATGGAATTACAAAATGAAGATTTTGAAACTCAGGTCGAGAGACATGACGAAATTACCAAATTTGAGGAGGGAGTTGAGAGGGGCCCTTGAGTAAATTAAAATGTTCATACCAGGCTCGTGTGATATCGGTTTTTTGTGTTCAAACATGCGAATCGAAGCTAACAATGCTAGCTATGATATGGAATTAAAAAATCAAGATTTTGAAACTCAGGTCGAGAGACATGACGAAATTTCCAAATTTCAGGAGGGAGTTGAGAAGAGCTAGTAGGTAAATTATAATGTTCATACCTGGTTCGTGTGATATCGGATTTTTGTGTTCAAACATGCGAATCGAAGCTAAAAACGCTAGCTATGATATGGAATTAAAAAATCAAGATTTTGCAACTCAAGTCGAGAGACATGAAGAAATTACCAAATTTGAGGAGTGAGGTTGGAAGAGCGCGTGAGTGAATTAAAATGTTCATACCTGGCTCGTGTGATATCGGATTTTTGTGTTCAAACATGCGAATCGAAGCTAACAACGCTAGCTACGACATGGAATAAAAAAATCAATATTTTGAAACTCAGGTCGAGAGACATGACGAAATTAGCAAATTTGATGAGTGAGTTGAGATGAGCCCTTGAGTAAATTAAAATGTTCATACATAGCGAGTGTGATATCGGATTTTTGTGTACAAACATGCGAATCGAAGCTAACAACGCTAGCTATGATATGGAATTAAAAAATCAAGATTTCGAAACTTACGTCGAGAGATATGACGAAATTACCAAATTTGAGGAGTGAGTTGAGAGGAGCCCTTGAGTAAATTAAAATGGTCATACCTAGCGAGTGTGATATCGGATTTTTGTGTACAAACATGCGAATCGAAGCTAATAACGCTAGCTATGATATGGAATTACAAAATGAAGATTTTGAAACTCAGGTCGAGAGACATGACGAAATTACCAAATTTGAGGAGGGAGTTGAGAGGGGCCCTTGAGTAAATTAAAATGTTCATACCTAGCGAGTGTGATATCGGATTTTTGTGTTCAAACATGCGAATCGAAGCTAACAATGCTAGCTATGATATGGAATTAAAAAATCAAGATTTTGAAACTCAGGTCGAGAGACATGACGAAATTTCCAAATTTCAGGAGGGAGTTGAGAAGAGCTAGTAGGTAAATTATAATGTTCATACCTGGTTCGTGTGATATCGGATTTTTGTGTTCAAACATGCGAATCGAAGCTAACAATGCTAGCTATGATATGGAATTAAAAAATCAAGATTTTGAAACTCAGGTCGAGAGACATGACGAAATTTCCAAATTTCAGGAGGGAGTTGAGAAGAGCTAGTAGGTAAATTATAATGTTCATACCTGGTTCGTGTGATATCGGATTATTGTGTTCAAACATGCGAATCGAAGCTAAAAACGCTAGCTATGATATGGAATTAAAAAATCAAGATTTTGCAACTCAAGTCGAGAGACATGAAGAAATTACCAAATTTGAGGAGTGAGGTTGGAAGAGCGCGTGAGTGAATTAAAATGTTCATACCTGGCTCGTGTGATATCGGATTTTTGTGTTCAAACATGCGAATCGAAGCTAACAACGCTAGCTATGATATGGAATAAAAAAAACAAGATTTTGAAACTCAGGTCAAGAGACATGACGAAATTAGCAAATTTGAGGAGTGAGTTGAGAGGAGCCCTTGAGTAAATTAAAATGTTCATACCTAGCGAGTGTGATATCGGCTTTTTGTGTACAAACATGCGAATCGAAGCTAACAACGCTAGCTATGATATGGAATTAAAAAATCAAGACTTTGAAACTTACGTCGAGAGATATGACGAAATTAGCAAATTTGAGGAGGGAGTTGAGAGGAGCCCTTGAGTAAATTAAAATGGTCATACCTAGCGAGTGTGATATCGGATTTTTGTGTACAAACATGCGAATCGAAGCTAACAACGCTAGCTATGATATGGAATTACAAAATGAAGATTTTGAAACTCAGGTCGAGAGACATGACGAAATTACCAAATTTGAGGAGGGAGTTGAGAGGGGCCCTTGAGTAAATTAAAATGTTCATACCTAGCGAGTGTGATATCGGATTTTTGTGTTCAAACATGCGAATCGAAGCTAACAATGCTAGCTATGATATGGAATTAAAAAATCAAGATTTTGAAACTCAAGTCGAGAGACATGACGAAATTTCCAAATTTCAGGAGGGAGTTGAGAAGAGCTAGTAGGTAAATTATAATGTTCATACCTGGTTCGTGTGATATCGGATTTTTGTGTTCAAACATGCGAATCGAAGCTAAAAACGCTAGCTATGATATGGAATTAAAAAATCAAGATTTTGCAACTCAAGTCGAGAGACATGAAGAAATTACCAAATTTCAGGAGGGAGTTGAGAAGAGCTAGTAGGTAAATTATAATGTTCATACCTGGTTCGTGTGATATCGGATTTTTTTGTTCAAACATTCGAATCGAAGCTAACAACGCTAGCTATGATATGGAATTACAAAATCAAGATTTTGAAACTCCAGTCGAGAGACATGATGAAATTACCAAATTTGAGGAGTGACGTTGGAAGAGCGCGTGAGTGAATTAAAATGTTCATACCTGTCTCGTGTGATATCGGATTTTTATGTTCAAACATGCAAATCGAAGCTAACAACGCTAGCTATGATATGGAATAAAAAAAACAAGATTTTGAAACTCAGGTCAAGATACATGACGAAATTAGCAAATTTGAGGAGTGAGTTGAGAGGAGCCCTTGAGTAAATTAAAATGGTCATACCTAGCGAGTGTGATATCGGATTTTTGTGTACAAACATGCGAATCGAAGCTAACAACGCTAGCTATGATATGGAATTAAAAAATCAAGATTTTGAAACTCAGGTCGAGAGACATGACGAAATTTCCAAATTTCAGGAGGGAGTTGAGAAGAGCTAGTAGGTAAATTATAATGTTCATACCTAGCTCGTGTTATATCGGATTTTTGTGTTCAAACATGCGAATCGAAGCTAACAACGCTAGCTATGATATAGAATTATAAAATAAAGATTTTGAAACTCAGGTCGAGAGACATGACGAAATTACCAAATTTGAGGAGTGAGTTGAGAGGAGCCCTTGAGTAAATTAAAATGGTCATACCTAGCGAGTGTGATATAGGATTTTTGTGTACAAACATGCGAATCGAAGCTAACAACGCTAGCTATGATATGGAATTAAAAAATCAAGATTTTGAAACTTACGTCGAGAGATATGACGAAATTAGCAAATTTGAGGAGTGAGTTGAGAGGAGCCCTTGAGTAAATTAAAATGGTCATACCTAGCGAGTGTGATATCGGATTTTTGTGTACAAACATGCGAATCGAAGCTAACAACGCTAGCTATGATATGGGATTACAAAATGAAGATTTTGAAACTCAGGTCGAGAGACATGACGAAATTACCAAATTTGAGGAGGGAGTTGAGAGGGGCCCTTGAGTAAATTAAAATGTTCATACCTAGCGAGTGTGATATCGGATTTTTGTGTTCAAACATGCGAATCGAAGCTAACAATGCTAGCTATGATATGGAATTAAAAAATCAAGATTTTGAAACTCAGGTCGAGAGACATGACGAAATTTCCAAATTTCAGGAGGGAGTTGAGAAGAGCTAGTAGGTAAATTATAATGTTCATACCTGGTTCGTGTGATATCGGATTTTTGTGTTCAAACATGCGAATCGAAGCTAAAAACGCTAGCTATGATATGGAATTAAAAAATCAAGATTTTGCAACTCAAGTCGAGAGACATGAAGAAATTACCAAATTTGAGGAGTGAGGTTGGAAGAGCGCGTGAGTGAATTAAAATGTTCATACCTGGCTCGTGTGATATCGGATTTTTGTGTTCAAACATGCGAATCGAAGCTAACAACGCTAGCTACGACATGGAATAAAAAAAAACAAGATTTTGAAACTCAGGTCAAGAGACATGACGAAATTAGCAAATTTGAGGAGTGAGTTGAGAGGAGCCCTTGAGTAAATTAAAATGTTCATACATAGCGAGTGTGATATCGGATTTTTGTGTACAAACATGCGAATCGAAGCTAACAACGCTAGCTATGATATGGAATTAAAAAATCAAGATTTTGAAACTCAGGTCGAGAGACATGACGAAATTACCAAAGTTGAGGAGGGGGTTGAGAGGGGCCCTTGAGTAAATTAAAATGTTCATACCTAGCTCGTGTGATATCGGATTTTTGTGTTCAAACATGCGAATCGAAGCTAACAACGCTAGCTATCATATGGAATAAAAAAAACAAGATTTTGAAACTCAGGTCGAGAGACATGACGAAATTACCAAATTTGAGGAGTGAGTTGAGAGGAGCCCTTGAGTAAATTAAAATGGTCATACCTAGCGAGTGTGATATCGGATTTTTGTGTACAAACATGCGAATCGAAGCTAACAACGCTAGCTATGATATGGAATTAAAAAATCAAGATTTTGAAACTTACGTCGAGAGATATGACGAAATTAGCAAATTTGAGGAGTGAGTTGAGAGGAGCCCTTGAGTAAATTAAAATGGTCATACCTAGCGAGTGTGATATCGGATTTTTGTGTTCAAACATGCGAATCTAAGCTAACAACGCTAGCTATGATATGGAATTAAAAAATCAAGATTTTGAAACTCAGGTCGAGAGACATGACGAAATTACCAAATTTGAGGAGCGAGTTAAGAAGAGCTATTAGGTACATTACAATGTTCATACCTGGCTCGTGTGATATCGGTTTTTTGTGTTCAAACATGCGAATCGAAGCTAACAATGCTAGCTATGATATGGAATTAAAAAATCAAGATTTTGAAACTCAGGTCGAGAGACATGACGAAATTTCCAAATTTCAGGAGGGAGTTGAGAAGAGCTAGTAGGTAAATTATAATGTTCATACCTGGTTCGTGTGATATCGGATTTTTTTGTTCAAACATTCAAATCGAAGCTAACAACGCTAGCTATGATATGGAATTACAAAATCAAGATTTTGAAACTCCAGTCGAGAGACATGATGAAATTACCAAATTTGAGGAGTGACGTTGGAAGAGCGCGTGAGTGAATTAAAATTTTCATACCTGGCTCGTGTGATATCGGATTTTTGTGTTCAAACATGCAAATTGAAGCTAACAAGGCTAGCTATGATATGGAATAAAAAAAACAAGATTTTGAAACTCAGGTCAAGATACATGACGAAATTAGCAAATTTGAGGAGTGAGTTGAGAGGAGCCCTTGAGTAAATTAAAATGTTCATACCTAGCGAGTGTGATATCGGATTTTTGTGTTCAAACATGCGAATCGAAGCTAACAACGCTAGCTATGATATGGAATTAAAAAATCAAGATTTTGAAACTCAGGTCGAGAGACATGACGAAATTTCCAAATTTCAGGAGGGAGTTGAGAAGAGCTAGTAGGTAAATTATAATGTTCATACCTGGTTCGTGTGATATCGGATTTTTGTGTTCAAACATGCGAATCGAAGCTAAAAACGCTAGCTATGATATGGAATTAAAAAATCAAGATTTTGCAACTCAAGTCGAGAGACATGAAGAAATTACCAAATTTGAGGAGTGATGTTGGAAGAGCGCGTGAGTGAATTAAAATGTTCATACCTGGCTCGTGTGATATCGGATTTCTGTGTTCAAACATGCGAATCGAAGCTAACAACGCTAGCTATGATATGGAATAAAAAAAACAAGATTTTGAAACTCAGGTCAAGAGACATGACGAAATTAGCAAATTTGAGGAGTGAGTTGAGAGGAGCCCTTGAGTAAATTAAAATGTTCATACCTAGCGAGTGTGATATCGGCTTTTTGTGTACAAACATGCGAATCGAAGCTAACAACGCTAGCTATGATATGGAATTAAAAAATCAAGACTTTGAAACTTACGTCGAGAGATATGACGAAATTAGCAAATTTGAGGAGGGAGTTGAGAGGAGCCCTTGAGTAAATTAAAATGGTCATACCTAGCGAGTGTGATATCGGATTTTTGTGTACAAACATGCGAATCGAAGCTAACAACGCTAGCTATGATATGGAATTAAAAAATCAAGACTTAGAAACTTACGTCGAGAGATATGACGAAATTAGCAAATTTGAGGAGTGAGTTGAGAGGAGCCCTTGAGTAAATTAAAATGGTCATACCTAGCGAGTGTGATATCGGATTTTTGTGTACAAACATGCGAATCGAAGCTAACAACGCTAGCTATGATATGGAATTACAAAATGAAGATTTCGAAACTCAGGTCGAGAGACATGACGAAATTACCAAATTTGAGGAGGGAGTTGAGAGGGGCCCTTGAGTAAATTAAAATGTTCATACCTAGCGAGTGTGATATCGGATTTTTCTGTTCAAACATGCGAATCGAAGCTAACAATGCTAGCTATGATATGGTATTAAAAAATCAAGATTTTGAAACTCAGGTCGAGAGACATGACGAAATTTCCAAATTTCAGGAGGGAGTTGAGAAGAGCTAGTAGGTAAATTATAATGTTCATACCTGGTTCGTGTGATATCGGATTTTTGTGTTCAAACATGCGAATCGAAGCTAAAAATGCTAGCTATGATATGGAATTAAAAAATCAAGATTTTGCAACTCAAGTCGAGAGACATGAAGAAATTACCAAATTTGAGGAGTGAGGTTGGAAGAGCGCGTGAGTGAATTAAAATGTTCATACCTGGCTCGTGTGATATCGGATTTTTGTGTTCAAACATGCGAATCGAAGCTAACAACGCTAGCTATGATATGGAATAAAAAAAACAAGATTTTGAAACTCAGGTCAAGAGACATGACGAAATTAGCAAATTTGAGGAGTGAGTTGAGAGGAGCCCTTGAGTAAATTAAAATGTTCATACCTAGCGAGTGTGATATCGGCTTTTTGTGTACAAACATGCGAATCGAAGCTAACAACGCTAGCTATGATATGGAATTAAAAAATCAAGACTTTGAAACTTACGTCGAGAGATATGACGAAATTAGCAAATTTGAGGAGTGAGTTGAGAGGAGCCCTTGAGTAAATTAAAATGGTCATACCTAGCGAGTGTGATATCGGATTTTTGTGTACAAACATGCGAATCGAAGCTAACAACGCTAGCTATGATATGGAATTACAAAATGAAGATTTTGAAACTCAGGTCGAGAGACATGACGAAATTACCAAATTTGAGGAGGGAGTTGAGAGGGGCCCTTGAGTAAATTAAAATGTTCATACCTAGCGAGTGTGATATCGGATTTTTGTGTTCAAAATTGCGAATCGAAGCTAACAATGCTAGCTATGATATGGAATTAAAAAATCAAGATTTTGAAACTCAGGTCGAGAGACATGACGAAATTTCCAAATTTCAGGATGGAGTTGAGAAGAGCTAGTAGGTAAATTATAATGTTCATACCTGGTTCGTGTGATATCGGATTTTTGTGTTCAAACATGCGAATCGAAGCTAAAAACGCTAGCTATGATATGGAATTAAAAAATCAAGATTTTGCAACTCAAGTCGAGAGACATGAAGAAATTACCAAATTTGAGGAGTGAGGTTGGAAGAGCGCGTGAGTGAATTAAAATGTTCATACCTGGCTCGTGTGATATCGGATTTTTGTGTTCAAACATGCGAATCGAAGCTAACAACGCTAGCTATGATATGGAATAAAAAAAACAAGATTTTGAAACTCAGGTCAAGAGACATGACGAAATTAGCAAATTTGAGGAGTGAGTTGAGAGGAGCCCTTCAGTAAATTAAAATGTTCATACCTAGCGAGTGTGATATCGGCTTTTTGTGTACAAACATGCGAATCGAAGCTAACAACGCTAGCTATGATATGGAATTAAAAAATCAAGACTTTGAAACTTACGTCGAGAGATATGACGAAATTAGCAAATTTGAGGAGTGAGTTGAGAGGAGCCCTTGAGTAAATTAAAATGGTCATACCTAGCGAGTGTGATATCGGATTTTTGTGTACAAACATGCGAATCGAAGCTAACAACGCTAGCTATGATATGGAATTACAAAATGAAGATTTTGAAACTCAGGTCGAGAGACATGACGAAATTACCAAATTTGAGGAGGGAGTTGAGAGGGGCCCTTGAGTAAATTAAAATGTTCATACCTAGCGAGTGTGATATCGGATTTTTGTGTTCAAACATGCGAATCGAAGCTAACAATGCTAGCTATGATATGGAATTAAAAAATCAAGATTTTGAAACTCAGGTCGAGAGACATGACGAAATTTCCAAATTTCAGGAGGGAGTTGAGAAGAGCTAGTAGGTAAATTATAATGTTCATACCTCGTTCGTGTGATATCGGATTTTTGTGTTCAAACATGCGAATCGAAGCTAAAAACGCTAGCTATGATATGGAATTAAAAAATCAAGATTTTGCAACTCAAGTCGAGAGACATGAAGAAATTACCAAATTTGAGGAGTGAGGTTGGAAGAGCGCGTGAGTGAATTAAAATGTTCATACCTGGCTCGTGTGATATCGGATTTTTGTGTTCAAACATGCGAATCGATGCTAACAACGCTAGCTATGATATGGAATAAAAAAAACAAGATTTTGAAACTCAGGTCAAGAGACATGACGAAATTACCAAATTTGAGGAGTGAGTTGAGAGGAGCCCTTGAGTAAATTAAAATGGTCATACCTAGCGAGTGTGATATCGGATTTTTGTGTACAAACATGCGAATCGAAGCTAACAACGCTAGCTATGATATGGAATTAAAAAATCAAGATTTTGAAACTTACGTCGAGAGATATGACGAAATTAGCAAATTTGAGGAGTGAGTTGAGAGGAGCCCTTGAGTAAATTAAAATGGTCATACCTAGCGAGTGTGATATCGGATTTTTGTGTTCAAACATGCGAATCTAAGCTAACAACGCTAGCTATGATATGGAATTAAAAAATCAAGATTTTGAAACTCAGGTCGAGAGACATGACGAAATTAGCAAATTTGAGGAGTGAGTTGAGAGGAGCCCTTGAGTAAATTAAAATGGTCATACCTAGCGAGTGTGATATCGGATTTTTGTGTACAAACATGCGAATCGAAGCTAACAACGCTAGCTATGATATGGAATTAAAAAATCAAGATTTTGAAACTTACGTCGAGAGATATGACGAAATTAGCAAATTTGAGGAGTGAGTTGAGAGGAGCCCTTGAGTAAATTAAAATGGTCATACCTAGCGAGTGTGATATCGGATTTTTGTGTACAAACATGCGAATCGAAGCTAACAACGCTAGCTATGATATGGGATTACAAAATGAAGATTTTGACACTCAGGTCGAGAGACATGACGAAATTACCAAATTTGAGGAGGGAGTTGAGAGGGGCCCTTGAGTAAATTAAAATGTTCATACCTAGCGAGTGTGATATCGGATTTTTGTGTTCAAACATGCGAATCGAAGCTAACAATGCTAGCTATGATATGGAATTAAAAAATCAAGATTTTGAAACTCAGGTCGAGAGACATGACGAAATTACCAAATTTGAGGAGGGAGTTGAGAGGGGCCCTTGAGTAAATTAAAATGTTCATACCTAGCGAGTGTGATATCGGATTTTTGTGTTCAAACATGCGAATCGAAGCTAACAACGCTAGCTATGATATGGAATTACAAAATGAAGATTTTGAAACTCAGGTCGAGAGACATGACGAAATTACCAAATTTGAGGAGGGAGTTGAGAGGGGCCCTTGAGTAAATTAAAATGTTCATACCTAGCGAGTGTGATATCGGATTTTTGTGTTCAAACATGCGAATCGAAGCTAACAACGCTAGCTATGATATGGAATAAAAAAAACAAGATTTTGAAACTCAGGTCAAGAGACATGACGAAATTAGCAAATTTGAGGAGTGAGTTGAGAGGAGCCCTTGAGTAAATTAAAATGTTCATACCTAGCGAGTGTGATATCGGCTTTTTGTGTACAAACATGCGAATCGAAGCTAACAACGCTAGCTATGATATGGAATTAAAAAATCAAGACTTTGAAACTTACGTCGAGAGATATGACGAAATTAGCAAATTTGAGGAGTGAGTTGAGAGGAGCCCTTGAGTAAATTAAAATGGTCATACCTAGCGAGTGTGATATCGGATTTTTGTGTACAAACATGCGAATCGAAGCTAACAACGCTAGCTATGATATGGAATTACAAAATGAAGATTTTGAAACTCAGGTCGAGAGACATGACGAAATTACCAAATTTGAGGAGGGAGTTGAGAGGGGCCCTTGAGTAAATTAAAATGTTCATACCTAGCGAGTGTGATATCGGATTTTTGTGTTCAAAATTACGAATCGAAGCTAACAATGCTAGCTATGATATGGAATTAAAAAATCAAGATTTTGAAACTCAGGTCGAGAGACATGACGAAATTTCCAAATTTCAGGATGGAGTTGAGAAGAGCTAGTAGGTAAATTATAATGTTCATACCTGGTTCGTGTGATATCGGATTTTTGTGTTCAAACATGCGAATCGAAGCTAAAAACGCTAGCTATGATATGGAATTAAAAAATCAAGATTTTGCAACTCAAGTCGAGAGACATGAAGAAATTACCAAATTTGAGGAGTGAGGTTGGAAGAGCGCGTGAGTGAATTAAAATGTTCATACCTGGCTCGTGTGATATCGGATTTTTGTGTTCAAACATGCGAATCGAAGCTAACAACGCTAGCTATGATATGGAATAAAAAAAACAAGATTTTGAAACTCAGGTCAAGAGACATGACGAAATTAGCAAATTTGAGGAGTGAGTTGAGAGGAGCCCTTGAGTAAATTAAAATGTTCATACCTAGCGAGTGTGATATCGGCTTTTTGTGTACAAACATGCGAATCGAAGCTAACAACGCTAGCTATGATATGGAATTAAAAAATCAAGACTTTGAAACTTACGTCGAGAGATATGACGAAATTAGCAAATTTGAGGAGTGAGTTGAGAGGAGCCCTTGAGTAAATTAAAATGGTCATACCTAGCGAGTGTGATATCGGATTTTTGTGTACAAACATGCGAATCGAAGCTAACAACGCTAGCTATGATATGGAATTACAAAATGAAGATTTTGAAACTCAGGTCGAGAGACATGACGAAATTACCAAATTTGAGGAGGGAGTTGAGAGGGGCCCTTGAGTAAATTAAAATGTTCATACCTAGCGAGTGTGATATCGGATTTTTGTGTTCAAACATGCGAATCGAAGCTAACAATGCTAGCTATGATATGGAATTAAAAAATCAAGATTTTGAAACTCAGGTCGAGAGACATGACGAAATTTCCAAATTTCAGGAGGGAGTTGAGAAGAGCTAGTAGGTAAATTATAATGTTCATACCTCGTTCGTGTGATATCGGATTTTTGTGTTCAAACATGCGAATCGAAGCTAAAAACGCTAGCTATGATATGGAATTAAAAAATCAAGATTTTGCAACTCAAGTCGAGAGACATGAAGAAATTACCAAATTTGAGGAGTGAGGTTGGAAGAGCGCGTGAGTGAATTAAAATGTTCATACCTGGCTCGTGTGATATCGGATTTTTGTGTTCAAACATGCGAATCGATGCTAACAACGCTAGCTATGATATGGAATAAAAAAAACAAGATTTTGAAACTCAGGTCAAGAGACATGACGAAATTACCAAATTTGAGGAGTGAGTTGAGAGGAGCCCTTGAGTAAATTAAAATGGTCATACCTAGCGAGTGTGATATCGGATTTTTGTGTACAAACATGCGAATCGAAGCTAACAACGCTAGCTATGATATGGAATTAAAAAATCAAGATTTTGAAACTTACGTCGAGAGATATGACGAAATTAGCAAATTTGAGGAGTGAGTTGAGAGGAGCCCTTGAGTAAATTAAAATGGTCATACCTAGCGAGTGTGATATCGGATTTTTGTGTTCAAACATGCGAATCTAAGCTAACAACGCTAGCTATGATATGGAATTAAAAAATCAAGATTTTGAAACTCAGGTCGAGAGACATGACGAAATTACCAAATTTGAGGAGTGAGTTGAGAGGAGCCCTTGAGTAAATTAAAATGGTCATACCTAGCGAGTGTGATATCGGATTTTTGTGTACAAACATGCGAATCGAAGCTAACAACGCTAGCTATGATATGGAATTAAAAAATCAAGATTTTGAAACTTACGTCGAGAGATATGACGAAATTAGCAAATTTGAGGAGTGAGTTGAGAGGAGCCCTTGAGTAAATTAAAATGGTCATACCTAGCGAGTGTGATATCGGATTTTTGTGTACAAACATGCGAATCGAAGCTAACAACGCTAGCTATGATATGGGATTACAAAATGAAGATTTTGACACTCAGGTCGAGAGACATGACGAAATTACCAAATTTGAGGAGGGAGTTGAGAGGGGCCCTTGAGTAAATTAAAATGTTCATACCTAGCGAGTGTGATATCGGATTTTTGTGTTCAAACATGCGAATCGAAGCTAACAATGCTAGCTATGATATGGAATTAAAAAATCAAGATTTTGAAACTCAGGTCGAGAGACATGACGAAATTACCAAATTTGAGGAGGGAGTTGAGAGGGGCCCTTGAGTAAATTAAAATGTTCATACCTAGCGAGTGTGATATCGGATTTTTGTGTTCAAACATGCGAATCGAAGCTAACAACGCTAGCTATGATATGGAATTACAAAATGAAGATTTTGAAACTCAGGTCGAGAGACATGACGAAATTACCAAATTTGAGGAGGGAGTTGAGAGGGGCCCTTGAGTAAATTAAAATGTTCATACCTAGCGAGTGTGATATCGGATTTTTGTGTTCAAACATGCGAATCGAAGCTAACAACGCTAGCTATGATATGGAATAAAAAAAACAAGATTTTGAAACTCAGGTCAAGAGACATGACGAAATTAGCAAATTTGAGGAGTGAGTTGAGAGGAGCCCTTGAGTAAATTAAAATGTTCATACCTAGCGAGTGTGATATCGGCTTTTTGTGTACAAACATGCGAATCGAAGCTAACAACGCTAGCTATGATATGGAATTAAAAAATCAAGATTTTGAAACTTACGTCGAGAGATATGACGAAATTAGCAAATTTGAGGAGTGAGTTGAGAGGAGCCCTTGAGTAAATTAAAATGGTCATACCTAGCGAGTGTGATATCGGATTTTTGTGTACAAACATGCGAATCGAAGCTAACAACGCTAGCTATGATATGGGATTACAAAATGAAGATTTTGACACTCAGGTCGAGAGACATGACGAAATTACCAAATTTGAGGAGGGAGTTGAGAGGGGCCCTTGAGTAAATTAAAATGTTCATACCTAGCGAGTGTGATATCGGATTTTTGTGTTCAAACATGCGAATCGAAGCTAACAATGCTAGCTATGATATGGAATTAAAAAATCAAGATTTTGAAACTCAGGTCGAGAGACATGACGAAATTACCAAATTTGAGGAGGGAGTTGAGAGGGGCCCTTGAGTAAATTAAAATGTTCATACCTAGCGAGTGTGATATCGGATTTTTGTGTTCAAACATGCGAATCGAAGCTAACAACGCTAGCTATGATATGGAATTACAAAATGAAGATTTTGAAACTCAGGTCGAGAGACATGACGAAATTACCAAATTTGAGGAGGGAGTTGAGAGGGGCCCTTGAGTAAATTAAAATGTTCATACCTAGCGAGTGTGATATCGGATTTTTGTGTTCAAACATGCGAATCGAAGCTAACAACGCTAGCTATGATATGGAATAAAAAAAACAAGATTTTGAAACTCAGGTCAAGAGACATGACGAAATTAGCAAATTTGAGGAGTGAGTTGAGAGGAGCCCTTGAGTAAATTAAAATGTTCATACCTAGCGAGTGTGATATCGGCTTTTTGTGTACAAACATGCGAATCGAAGCTAACAACGCTAGCTATGATATGGAATTAAAAAATCAAGACTTTGAAACTTACGTCGAGAGATATGACGAAATTAGCAAATTTGAGGAGTGAGTTGAGAGGAGCCCTTGAGTAAATTAAAATGGTCATACCTAGCGAGTGTGATATCGGATTTTTGTGTACAAACATGCGAATCGAAGCTAACAACGCTAGCTATGATATGGAATTACAAAATGAAGATTTTGAAACTCAGGTCGAGAGACATGACGAAATTACCAAATTTGAGGAGGGAGTTGAGAGGGGCCCTTGAGTAAATTAAAATGTTCATACCTAGCGAGTGTGATATCGGATTTTTGTGTTCAAAATTGCGAATCGAAGCTAACAATGCTAGCTATGATATGGAATTAAAAAATCAAGATTTTGAAACTCAGGTCGAGAGACATGACGAAATTTCCAAATTTCAGGATGGAGTTGAGAAGAGCTAGTAGGTAAATTATAATGTTCATACCTGGTTCGTGTGATATCGGATTTTTGTGTTCAAACATGCGAATCGAAGCTAAAAACGCTAGCTATGATATGGAATTAAAAAATCAAGATTTTGCAACTCAAGTCGAGAGACATGAAGAAATTACCAAATTTGAGGAGTGAGGTTGGAAGAGCGCGTGAGTGAATTAAAATGTTCATACCTGGCTCGTGTGATATCGGATTTTTGTGTTCAAACATGCGAATCGAAGCTAACAACGCTAGCTATGATATGGAATAAAAAAAACAAGATTTTGAAACTCAGGTCAAGAGACATGACGAAATTAGCAAATTTGAGGAGTGAGTTGAGAGGAGCCCTTCAGTAAATTAAAATGTTCATACCTAGCGAGTGTGATATCGGCTTTTTGTGTACAAACATGCGAATCGAAGCTAACAACGCTAGCTATGATATGGAATTAAAAAATCAAGACTTTGAAACTTACGTCGAGAGATATGACGAAATTAGCAAATTTGAGGAGTGAGTTGAGAGGAGCCCTTGAGTAAATTAAAATGGTCATACCTAGCGAGTGTGATATCGGATTTTTGTGTACAAACATGCGAATCGAAGCTAACAACGCTAGCTATGATATGGAATTACAAAATGAAGATTTTGAAACTCAGGTCGAGAGACATGACGAAATTACCAAATTTGAGGAGGGAGTTGAGAGGGGCCCTTGAGTAAATTAAAATGTTCATACCTAGCGAGTGTGATATCGGATTTTTGTGTTCAAACATGCGAATCGAAGCTAACAATGCTAGCTATGATATGGAATTAAAAAATCAAGATTTTGAAACTCAGGTCGAGAGACATGACGAAATTTCCAAATTTCAGGAGGGAGTTGAGAAGAGCTAGTAGGTAAATTATAATGTTCATACCTCGTTCGTGTGATATCGGATTTTTGTGTTCAAACATGCGAATCGAAGCTAAAAACGCTAGCTATGATATGGAATTAAAAAATCAAGATTTTGCAACTCAAGTCGAGAGACATGAAGAAATTACCAAATTTGAGGAGTGAGGTTGGAAGAGCGCGTGAGTGAATTAAAATGTTCATACCTGGCTCGTGTGATATCGGATTTTTGTGTTCAAACATGCGAATCGATGCTAACAACGCTAGCTATGATATGGAATAAAAAAAACAAGATTTTGAAACTCAGGTCAAGAGACATGACGAAATTACCAAATTTGAGGAGTGAGTTGAGAGGAGCCCTTGAGTAAATTAAAATGGTCATACCTAGCGAGTGTGATATCGGATTTTTGTGTACAAACATGCGAATCGAAGCTAACAACGCTAGCTATGATATGGAATTAAAAAATCAAGATTTTGAAACTTACGTCGAGAGATATGACGAAATTAGCAAATTTGAGGAGTGAGTTGAGAGGAGCCCTTGAGTAAATTAAAATGGTCATACCTAGCGAGTGTGATATCGGATTTTTGTGTTCAAACATGCGAATCTAAGCTAACAACGCTAGCTATGATATGGAATTAAAAAATCAAGATTTTGAAACTCAGGTCGAGAGACATGACGAAATTACCAAATTTGAGGAGTGAGTTGAGAGGAGCCCTTGAGTAAATTAAAATGGTCATACCTAGCGAGTGTGATATCGGATTTTTGTGTACAAACATGCGAATCGAAGCTAACAACGCTAGCTATGATATGGAATTAAAAAATCAAGATTTTGAAACTTACGTCGAGAGATATGACGAAATTAGCAAATTTGAGGAGTGAGTTGAGAGGAGCCCTTGAGTAAATTAAAATGGTCATACCTAGCGAGTGTGATATCGGATTTTTGTGTACAAACATGCGAATCGAAGCTAACAACGCTAGCTATGATATGGGATTACAAAATGAAGATTTTGAAACTCAGGTCGAGAGACATGACGAAATTACCAAATTTGAGGAGGGAGTTGAGAGGGGCCCTTGAGTAAATTAAAATGTTCATACCTAGCGAGTGTGATATCGGATTTTTGTGTTCAAACATGCGAATCGAAGCTAACAATGCTAGCTATGATATGGAATTAAAAAATCAAGATTTTGAAACTCAGGTCGAGAGACATGACGAAATTACCAAATTTGAGGAGGGAGTTGAGAGGGGCCCTTGAGTAAATTAAAATGTTCATACCTAGCGAGTGTGATATCGGATTTTTGTGTTCAAACATGCGAATCGAAGCTAACAACGCTAGCTATGATATGGAATTACAAAATGAAGATTTTGAAACTCAGGTCGAGAGACATGACGAAATTACCAAATTTGAGGAGGGAGTTGAGAGGGGCCCTTGAGTAAATTAAAATGTTCATACCTAGCGAGTGTGATATCGGATTTTTGTGTTCAAACATGCGAATCGAAGCTAACAATGCTAGCTATGATATGGAATTAAAAAATCAAGATTTTGAAACTCAGGTCGAGAGACATGACGAAATTTCCAAATTTCAGGAGGGAGTTGAGAAGAGCTAGTAGGTAAATTATAATGTTCATACCTGGTTCGTGTGATATCGGATTATTGTGTTCAAACATGCGAATCGAAGCTAAAAACGCTAGCTATGATATGGAATTAAAAAATCAAGATTTTGCAACTCAAGTCGAGAGACATGAAGAAATTACCAAATTTGAGGAGTGAGGTTGGAAGAGCGCGTGAGTGAATTAAAATGTTCATACCTGGCTCGTGTGATATCGGATTTTTGTGTTCAAACATGCGAATCGAAGCTAACAACGCTAGCTATGATATGGAATAAAAAAAACAAGATTTTGAAACTCAGGTCCAGAGACATGACGAAATTAGCAAATTTGAGGAGTGAGTTGAGAGGAGCCCTTGAGTAAATTAAAATGTTCATACCTAGCGAGTGTGATATCGGCTTTTTGTGTACAAAAATGCGAATCGAAGCTAACAACGCTAGCTATGATATGGAATTAAAAAATCAAGATTTTGAAACTCAGGTCGAGAGACATGACGAAATTACCAAATTTGAGGAGGGGGTTGAGAGGGGCCCTTGAGTAAATTAAAATGTTCATACCTAGCTCGTGTGATATCGGATTTTTGTGTTCAAACATGCGAATCGAAGCTAACAACGCTAGCTATGATATGGAATAAAAAAAACAAGATTTTGAAACTCAGGTCGAGAGACATGACGAAATTACCAAATTTGAGGAGTGAGTTGAGAGGAGCCCTTGAGTAAATTAAAATGGTCATACCTAGCGAGTGTGATATCGGATTTTTGTGTACAAACATGCGAATCGAAGCTAACAACGCTAGCTATGATATGGAATTAAAAAATCAAGATTTTGAAACTCAGGTCGAGAGACATGACGACATTTCCAAATTTCAGGAGGGAGTTGAGAAGAGCTAGTAGGTAAATTATAATGTTCATACCTGGTTCGTGTGATATTGGATTTTTGTGTTCAAACATTCGAATCGAAGCTAACAACGCTAGCTATGATATGGAATTACAAAATCAAGATTTTGAAACTCCAGTCGAGAGACATGATGAAATTGCCAAATTTGACGAGTGAAGTTGGAAGAGCGCGTGAGTGAATTAAAATGTTCATACCTGGCTCGTGTGATATCGGATTTTTGTGTTCAAACATGCAAATCGAAGCTAACAACGCTAGCTATGATATGGAATTAAAAAATCAATATTTTGAAAATCAGGTCGAGAGGCATGACGAAATTAGCAAATTTGAGGAGTGAGTTGAGAGGAGCCCTTGAGTAAATTAAAATGTTCATACCTAGTGAGCGTGATATCGGATTTTTGTGTTCAAACATGCGAATCGAAGCTAACAACGCTAGCTATGATATGGAATTAAAAAATCAAGATTTTGAAACTAAGGTTGAGAGACATGACGAAATTAGCAAATTTGAGGAGTGACGTTGGAAGAGCGCGTGAGTGAATTAAAATGTTCATACCTGGCTCGTGTGATATCGGATTTTTGTGTTCAAACATGCTAATCGAAGCTAACAACGCTAGCTATGATATGGAATTAAAAAATCAAGATTTTGAAACTCAGGTCCAGATACATGACGAAATTAGCAAATTTGAGGAGTGAGTTGAGAGGAGCCCTTGAGTAAATTAAAATGTTCATACATAGCGAGTGTGATATCGGATTTTTGTGTGCAAACATGCGATTCGAAGCTAACAACGCTAGCTATGATATGGAATTAAAAAATCAAGATTTTGAAACTCAGGTCGAGAGACATGACGAAATTACCAAATTTGAGGAGGGGGTTGAGAGGGGCCCTTGAGTAAATTAAAATGTTCATACCTAGCTCGTGTGATATCGGATTTTTGTGTTCAAACATGCGAATCGAAGCTAACAACGCTAGCTATGATATGGAATAAAAAAAACAAGATTTTGAAACTCAGGTCGAGAGACATGACGAAATTACCAAATTTGAGGAGTGAGTTGAGAGGAGCCCTTGAGTAAATTAAAATGGTCATACCTAGCTAGTGTGATATCGGATTTTTGTGTTCAAACATGCGAATCGAAGCTAACAACGTTAGCTATGATATGGAATTCAAAAATCAAGATTTTGAAACTCAGGTCGAGAGACATGACGAAATTTCCAAATTTCAGGAGGGAGTTGAGAAGAGCTAGTAGGTAAATTATAATGTTCATACCTAGCTCGTGTTATATCGGATTTTTGTGTTCAAACATGCGAATCGAAGCTAACAACGCTAGCTATGATATGGAATTAAAAAATCAAGATTTTGAAACTCAGGTCGAGAGACATGACGAAATTTCCAAATTTCAGGAGGGGGTTGAGAGGGGCCCTTGAGTAAATTAAAATGTTCATACCTAGCTCGTGTGATATCGGATTTTTGTGTTCAAACATGCGAATCGAAGCTAACAACGCTAGCTATGATATGGAATAAAAAAAACAAGATTTTGAAACTCAGGTCGAGAGATATGACGAAATTACCAAATTTGAGGAGTGAGTTGAGAGGAGCCCTTGAGTAAATTAAAATGGTCATACCTAGCGAGTGTGATATCGGATTTTTGTGTACAAACATGCGAATCGAAGCTAACAACGCTATCTATGATATGGAATTAAAAAATCAAGAGTTTGAAACTTACGTCGAGAGATATGACGAAATTAGCAAATTTGAGGAGTGAGTTGAGAGGAGCCCTTGAGTAAATTAAAATGGTCATACCTAGCGAGTGTGATATCGGATTTTTGTGTTCGAACATGCGAATCTAAGCTAACAACGCTAGCTATGATATGGAATTAAAAAATCAAGATTTTGAAACTCAGGTCGAGAGACATGACGAAATTACCAAATTTGAGGAGTGAGTTGAGAGGAGCCCTTGAGTAAATTAAAATGGTCATACCTAGCGAGTGTGATATCGGATTTTTGTGTACAAACATGCGAATCGAAGCTAACAACGCTAGCTATGATATGGAATTAAAAAATCAAGATTTTGAAACTCAGGTCGAGAGACATGACGAAATTACCAAATTTGAGGAGTGAGTTGAGAGGAGCCCTTGAGTAAATTAAAATGGTCATACCTAGCGAGTGTGATATCGGATTTTTGTGTACAAACATGCGAATCGAAGCTAACAACGCTAGCTATGATATGGAATTAAAAAATCAAGATTTTGAAACTCAGGTCGAGAGACATGACGACATTTCCAAATTTCAGGAGGGAGTTGAGAAGAGCTAGTAGGTAAATTATAATGTTCATACCTGGTTCGTGTGATATTGGATTTTTGTGTTCAAACATTCGAATCGAAGCTAACAACGCTAGCTATGATATGGAATTACAAAATCAAGATTTTGAAACTCCAGTCGAGAGACATGATGAAATTGCAAAATTTGACGAGTGACGTTGGAAGAGCGCGTGAGTGAATTAAAATGTTCATACCTGGCTCGTGTGATATCGGATTTTTGTGTTCAAACATGGAAATCGAAGGTAACAACGCTAGCTATGATATGGAATTAAAAAATCAATATTTTGAAAATCAGGTCGAGAGGCATGACGAAATTAGCAAATTTGAGGAGTGAGTTGAGAGGAGCCCTTGAGTAAATTAAAATGTTCATACCTAGTGAGCGTGATATCGGATTTTTGTGTTCAAACATGCGAATCGAAGCTAACAACGCAAGCTATGATATGGAATTAAAAAATCAAGATTTTGAAACTCAGGTCGAGAGACATGACGAAATTAGCAACCTTGACGAGGGAGTTGAGAGGAGCCCTTAAGTAAATAAAAATGTTCATACCTAGCTCGTGTGATATCGGATTTTTGTGTTCAAACATGCGAATCGAAGCTAACAACGCTAGCTGTGATTTGGAATTAAAAAATCAAGATTTTGCAACTCAAGTCGGGAGACATGACGAAATTAGCAAATTTGAGGAGTGACTTGAGAGGAGCCCTTGAGTAAATTAAAATGGTCATACCTAGCGAGTGTGATATCGGATTTTTGTGTACAAACATGCGAATCGAAGCTAACAACGCTAGCTATGATATGGAATTAAAAAATCAACATTTTGAAACTCAGGTCGAGAGACATGACGAAATTTCCAAATTTCACGAGGGAGTTGACAAGAGCTAGTAGGTAAATTATAATGTTCATACCTGGTTCGTGTGATATCGGATTTTTGTGTTCAAACATGCGAATCGAAGCTAACAACGCTAGCTATGATATGGAATTACAAAATCAAGATTTTGAAACTCAGGTCGAGAGACATGACGAAATTACCAAATTTGAGGAGGGAGTTGAGAGGGGCCCTTGAGTAAATTAAAATGTTCATACCTAGCGAGTGTGATATCGGATTTTTGTGTTCAAACATGCGAATCGAAGCTAACAACGCTAGTTGTGATTTGGAATTAAAAAATCAAGATTTTGATACTCAGGTCGAGAGACATGACGAAATTAGCAAATTTGAGGAGTGAGTTGAGAGGAGCCCTTGAGTAAATTAAAATGGTCATACCTAGCGAGTGTGATATCGGATTTTTGTGTTCAAACATGCGAATCGAAGCTAACAACGCTAGCTGTGATTTGGAATTAAAAAATCAAGATTTTGATACTCAGGTCGAGAGACATGACGAAATTAGCAAATTTGAGGAGTGAGTTGAGAGGAGCCCTTGAGTAAATTAAAATGGTCATACCTAGCGAGTGTGATATCGGATTTTTGTGTACAAACATGCGAATCGAAGCTAACAACGCTAGCTATGATATGGAATTAAAAAATCAAGATTTTGAAACTCAGGTCGAGAGACATGACGAAATTTCCAAATTTCAGGAGGGAGTTGACAAGAGCTAGTAGGTAAATTATAATGTTCATACCTGGTTCGTGTGATATCGGATTTTTGTGTTCAAACATGCGAATCGAAGCTAACAACGCTAGCTATGATATGGAATTACAAAATCAAGATTTTGAAACTCAGGTCGAGAGACATGACGAAATTACCAAATTTCAGGAGGGAGTTGAGAGGAGCCCTTGAGTAAATTAAAATGTTCATACCTAGCGAGTGTGATATCGCACTTTTGTGTACAAACATGCGAATCGAAGCTAACAACGCTAGCTATGATATGGAATTAAAAAATCAAGAGTTTGAAACTCAGGTCGAGAGACATGACGAAATTTCCAAATTTCAGGAGGGAGTTGAGAAGAGCTAGTAGGTAAATTATAATGTTCATACCTGGTTCGTGTGATATCGGATTTTTGTGTTCAAACATTCGAATCGAAGCTAACAACGCTAGCTATGATATGGAATTACAAAATCAAGATTTTGAAACTCCAGTCGAGAGACATGATGAAATTTCCAAATTTGAGGAGTGACGTTGGAAGAGCGCGTGAGTGAATTAAAATGTTCATACCTGGCTCGTGTGATATCGGATTTTTGTGTTCAAACATGCGAATCGAAGCTAACAACGCTAGCTATGATATGGAATTAAGAAATCAAGATTTTGAAACTGAGGTCGAGAGACATGACGAAATTAGCAAATTTGAGGAGTGAGTTGAGAGGAGCCCTTGAGTAAATTAAAATGGTCATACCTAGCGAGTGTGATATCGGATTTTTGTGTACAAACATGCGAATCGAAGCTAACAACGCTAGCTATGATATGGAATTAAAAAATCAAGATTTTGAAACTCAGGTCGAGAGACATGACGACATTTCCAAATTTCAGGAGGGAGTTGAGAAGAGCTAGTAGGTAAATTATAATGTTCATACCTGGTTCGTGTGATATTGGATTTTTGTGTTCAAACATTCGAATCGAAGCTAACAACGCTAGCTATGATATGGAATTACAAAATCAAGATTTTGAAACTCCAGTCGAGAGACATGATGAAATTGCCAAATTTGACGAGTGACGTTGGAAGAGCGCGTGAGTGAATTAAAATGTTCATACCTGGCTCGTGTGATATCGGATTTTTGTGTTCAAACATGGAAATCGAAGCTAACAACGCTAGCTATGATATGGAATTAAAAAATCAATATTTTGAAAATCAGGTCGAGAGGCATGACGAAATTAGCAAATTTGAGGAGTGAGTTGAGAGGAGCCCTTGAGTAAATTAAAATGTTCATACCTAGTGAGCGTGATATCGGATTTTTGTGTTCAAACATGCGAATCGAAGCTAACAACGCAAGCTATGATATGGAATTAAAAAATCAAGATTTTGAAACTCAGGTCGAGAGACATGACGAAATTAGCAACCTTGACGAGGGAGTTGAGAGGAGCCCTTAAGTAAATAAAAATGTTCATACCTAGCTCGTGTGATATCGGATTTTTGTGTTCAAACATGCGAATCGAAGCTAACAACGCTAGCTGTGATTTGGAATTAAAAAATCAAGATTTTGCAACTCAAGTCGAGAGACATGACGAAATTAGCAAATTTGAGGAGTGACTTGAGAGGAGCCCTTGAGTAAATTAAAATGTTCATACCTAGCGAGTGTGATATCGGATTTTTGTGTACAAACATGCGAATCGAAGCTAACAACGCTAGCTATGATATGGAATTAAAAAATCAAGATTTTGAAACTCAGGTCGAGAGACATGACGAAATTTCCAAATTTCACGAGGGAGTTGACAAGAGCTAGTAGGTAAATTATAATGTTCATACCTGGTTCGTGTGATATCGGATTTTTGTGTTCAAACATGCGAATCGAAGCTAACAACGCTAGCTATGATATGGAATTACAAAATCAAGATTTTGAAACTCAGGTCGAGAGACATGACGAAATTACCAAATTTGAGGAGGGGGTTGAGAGGGGCCCTTGAGTAAATTAAAATGTTCATACCTAGCGAGTGTGATATCGGATTTTTGTGTTCAAACATGCGAATCGAAGCTAACAACGCTAGCTGTGATTTGGAATTAAAAAATCAAGATTTTGATACTCAGGTCGAGAGACATGACGAAATTAGCAAATTTGAGGAGTGAGTTGAGAGGAGCCCTTGAGTAAATTAAAATGGTCATACCTAGCGAGTGTGATATCGGATTTTTGTGTTCAAACATGCGAATCGAAGCTAACAACGCTAGCTGTGATTTGGAATTAAAAAATCAAGATTTTGATACTCAGGTCGAGAGACATGACGAAATTAGCAAATTTGAGGAGTGAGTTGAGAGGAGCCCTTGAGTAAATTAAAATGGTCATACCTAGCGAGTGTGATATCGGATTTTTGTGTACAAACATGCGAATCGAAGCTAACAACGCTAGCTATGATATGGAATTAAAAAATCAAGATTTTGAAACTCAGGTCGAGAGACATGACGAAATTTCCAAATTTCAGGAGGGAGTTGACAAGAGCTAGTAGGTAAATTAAAATGTTCATACCTGGTTCGTGTGATATCGGATTTTTGTGTACAAACATGCGAATCGAAGCTAACAACGCTAGCTATGATATGGAATTAAAAAATCAAGATTTTGAAACTCAGGTCGAGAGACATGACGAAATTACCAAATTTCAGGAGGGAGTTGAGAGGAGCCCTTGAGTAAATTAAAATGTTCATACCTAGCGAGTGTGATATCGCACTTTTGTGTACAAACATGCGAATCGAAGCTAACAACGCTAGCTATGATATGGAATTAAAAAATCAAGAGTTTGAAACTCAGGTCGAGAGACATGACGAAATTTCCAAATTTCAGGAGGGAGTTGAGAAGAGCTAGTAGGTAAATTATAATGTTCATACCTGGTTCGTGTGATATCGGATTTTTGTGTTCAAACATTCGAATCGAAGCTAACAACGCTAGCTATGATATGGAATTACAAAATCAAGATTTTGAAACTCCAGTCGAGAGACATGATGAAATTTCCAAATTTGAGGAGTGACGTTGGAAGAGCGCGTGAGTGAATTAAAATGTTCATACCTGGCTCGTGTGATATCGGATTTTTGTGTTCAAACATGCGAATCGAAGCTAACAACGCTAGCTATGATATGGAATTAAGAAATCAAGATTTTGACACTCAGGTCGAGAGACATGACGAAATTAGCAAATTTGAGGAGTGAGTTGAGAGGAGCCCTTGAGTAAATTAAAATGGTCATACCTAGCGAGTGTGATATCGGATTTTTGTGTACAAACATGCGAATCGAAGCTAACAACGCTAGCTATGATATGGAATTAAAAAATCAAGATTTTGAAACTCAGGTCGAGAGACATGACGACATTTCCAAATTTCAGGAGGGAGTTGAGAAGAGCTAGTAGGTAAATTATAATGTTCATACCTGGTTCGTGTGATATTGGATTTTTGTGTTCAAACATTCGAATCGAAGCTAACAACGCTAGCTATGATATGGAATTACAAAATCAAGATTTTGAAACTCCAGTCGAGAGACATGATGAAATTGCCAAATTTGACGAGTGACGTTGGAAGAGCGCGTGAGTGAATTAAAATGTTCATACCTGGCTCGTGTGATATCGGATTTTTGTGTTCAAACATGGAAATCGAAGCTAACAACGCTAGCTATGATATGGAATTAAAAAATCAATATTTTGAAAATCAGGTCGAGAGGCATGACGAAATTAGCAAATTTGAGGAGTGAGTTGAGAGGAGCCCTTGAGTAAATTAAAATGTTCATACCTAGTGAGCGTGATATCGGATTTTTGTGTTCAAACATGCGAATCGAAGCTAACAACGCTAGCTATGATATGGAATTAAAAAATCAAGATTTTGAAACTAAGGTTGAGAGACATGACGAAATTAGCAAATTTGAGGAGTGACGTTGGAAGAGCGCGTGAGTGAATTAAAATGTTCATACCTGGCTCGTGTGATATCGGATTTTTGTGTTCAAACATGCTAATCGAAGCTAACAACGCTAGCTATGATATGGAATTAAAAAATCAAGATTTTGAAACTCAGGTCCAGATACATGACGAAATTAGCAAATTTGAGGAGTGAGTTGAGAGGAGCCCTTGAGTAAATTAAAATGTTCATACATAGCGAGTGTGATATCGGATTTTTGTGTGCAAACATGCGAATCGAAGCTAACAACGCTAGCTATGATATGGAATTAAAAAATCAAGATTTTGAAACTCAGGTCGAGAGACATGACGAAATTACCAAATTTGAGGAGGGGGTTGAGAGGGGCCCTTGAGTAAATTAAAATGTTCATACCTAGCTCGTGTGATATCGGATTTTTGTGTTCAAACATGCGAATCGAAGCTAACAACGCTAGCTATGATATGGAATAAAAAAAACAAGATTTTGAAACTCAGGTCGAGAGACATGACGAAATTACCAAATTTGAGGAGTGAGTTGAGAGGAGCCCTTGAGTAAATTAAAATGGTCATACCTAGCTAGTGTGATATCGGATTTTTGTGTTCAAACATGCGAATCGAAGCTAACAACGTTAGCTATGATATGGAATTCAAAAATCAAGATTTTGAAACTCAGGTCGAGAGACAGGACGAAATTTCCAAATTTCAGGAGGGAGTTGAGAAGAGCTAGTAGGTAAATTATAATGTTCATACCTAGCTCGTGTTATATCGGATTTTTGTGTTCAAACATGCGAATCGAAGCTAACAACGCTAGCAATGATATGGAATTAAAAAATCAAGATTTTGAAACTCAGGTCGAGAGACATGACGAAATTACCAAATTTGAGGAGGGAGTTGAGAAGAGCTAGTAGGTAAATTATAATGTTCATACCTGGCTCGTGTGATATCGGTTTTTTGTGTTCAAACATGCAAATCGAAGCTAACAACGCTAGCTATGATATAGAATTAAAAAATAAAGATTTTGAAACTCAGGTCGAGAGACATGACGAAATTACCAAATTTGAGGAGTGAGTTGAGAGGAGCCCTTGAGTAAATTAAAATGGTCATACCTAGCGAGTGTGATATCGGATTTTTGTGTACAAACATGCGAATCGAAGCTAACAAGGCTAGCTATGATATGGAATTACAAAATCAAGATTTTGAAACTCAGGTCGAGAGATATGACGAAATTAGCAAATTTGAGGAGTGAGTTGAGAGGAGCCCTTGAGTAAATTAAAATGGTCATACCTAGCGAGTGTGATATCGGATTTTTGTGTTCAAACATGCGAATCTAAGCTAAATACGCTAGCTATGATATGGAATTAAAAAATCAAGATTTTGAATCTCAGGTCGAGAGACATGACGAAATTACCAAATTTGAGGAGCGAGTTAAGAAGAGCTATTAGGTAAATTACAATGTTCATACCTGGCTCGTGTGATATCGGTTTTTTGTGTTCAAACATGCGAATCGAAGCTAACAATGCTAGCTATGATATGGAATTAAGAAATCAAGATTTTGAAACTCAGGTCGAGAGACATGACGAAATTTCCAAATTTCAGGAGGGAGTTGAGAAGAGCTAGTAGGTAAATTAAAATGGTTATACCTAGCGAGTGTGATATCGGATTTTTGTGTTCAAACATGCGAATCGAAGCTAATAACGCTAGCTATGATATGGAATTAAAAAATCAAGATTTTGCAACTCAAATCGAGAGACATAAAGAAATTACCAAATTAGAGGAGTGAGGTTGGAAGAGCGCGTGAGTGAATTAAAATGTTCATACCTGGCTCGTGTGATATCGGATTTTTGTGTTCAAACATGCGAATCGAAGCTAACAACGCTAGCAATGATATGGAATTAAAAAATCAAGATTTTGAAACTCAGGTCGAGAGACATGACGAAATTAGCAAATTTGAGGAGTGAGTTGAGAGGAGCCCTTGAGTAAATTAAAATGGTCATACCTAGCGAGTGTGATATCAGATTTTTGTGTACAAACATGCGAATCGAAGCTAACAACGCTAGCTATGATATGGAATTAAAAAATCAAGATTTTGAAACCCAGGTCGAGAGACATGACGAAATTACCAAATTTGAGGAGGGAGTTGAGAGGAGCCCTTGAGTAAATTAAAATGGTCATACCTAGCGAGTGTGATATCGGATTTTTGCGTACAAACATGTGAATCGAAGCTAACAACGCTAGCTATGATATGGAATTGAAAAATCAAGATTTTGAAACTCAGGTGGAGAGACATGACGAAATTAGCAAATTTGAGGAGTGAGTTGAGAGGAGCCCTTGAGTAAATTAAAATGTTCATACCTAGCGAGTGTGATATCGCACTTTTGTGTTCAAACATTGGAATCGAAGCTAACAACGCTAGGTATGATATAGAATTAAAAAATCAAGATTTTGAAACTCAGGTCGAGAGACATGACGAAATTAGCAAATTTGAGGAGTGAGTTGAGAGGAGCCCTTGAGTAAATTAAAATGTTCATACATAGCGAGTGTGATATCGGATTTTTGTGTACAAACATGCGAATCGAAGCTAACAACGCTAGCTATGATATGGAATTAAAAAATCAAGATTTTGAAACTCAGGTCGAGAGACATGACGAAATTTCCAAATTTCAGGAGGGAGTTGAGAAGAGCTAGTAGGTAAATTAAAATGGTTATACCTAGCGAGTGTGATATCGGATTTTTGTGTTCAAACATGCGAATCGAAGCTAATAACGCTAGCTATGATATGGAATTAAAAAATCAAGATTTTGCAACTCAAGTCGAGAGACATAAAGAAATTACCAAATTTGAGGAGTGAGGTTGGAAGAGCGCGTGAGTGAATTAAAATGTTCATACCTGGCTCGTGTGATATCGGATTTTTGTGTTCAAACATGCGAATCGAAGCTAACAACGCTAGCAATGATATGGAATTAAAAAATCAAGATTTTGAAACTCAGGTCGAGAGACATGACGAAATTAGCAAATTTGAGGAGTGAGTTGAGAGGAGCCCTTGAGTAAATTAAAATGGTCATACCTAGCGAGTGTGATATCGGATTTTTGTGTACAAACATGCGAATCGAAGCTAACAACGCTAGCTATGATATGGAATTAAAAAATCAAGATTTTGAAACCCAGGTCGAGAGACATGACGAAATTACCAAATTTGAGGAGGGAGTTGAGAGGAGCCCTTGAGTAAATTAAAATGGTCATACCTAGCGAGTGTGATATCGGATTTTTGCGTACAAACATGTGAATCGAAGCTAACAACGCTAGCTATGATATGGAATTGAAAAATCAAGATTTTGAAACTCAGGTGGAGAGACATGACGAAATTAGCAAATTTGAGGAGTGAGTTGAGAGGAGCCCTTGAGTAAATTAAAATGTTCATACCTAGCGAGTGTGATATCGCACTTTTGTGTTCAAACATTGGAATCGAAGCTAACAACGCTAGGTATGATATAGAATTAAAAAATCAAGATTTTGAAACTCAGGTCGAGAGACATGACGAAATTAGCAAATTTGAGGAGTGAGTTAAGAGGAGCCCTTGAGTAAATTAAAATGTTCATACATAGCGAGTGTGATATCGGATTTTTGTGTACAAACATGCGAATCGAAGCTAACAACGCTAGCTATGATATGGAATTAAAAAATCAAGATTTTGAAACTCAGGTCGGGAGACATAACGAAATTTCCAAATTTCAGGAGGGAGTTGAGAAGAGCTAGTAGGTAAATTATAATGTTCATAACTGGTTCGTGTGATATCGGATTTTTGTGTTCAAACATTCGAATCGAAGCTAACAACGCTAGCTATGATATGGAATTACAAAATCAAGATTTTGAAACTCCAGTCGAGAGACATGATAAAATTACCAAATTTGAGGAGTGACGTTGGAAGAGCGCGTGAGTGAATTAAAATGTTCATACCTGGCTCGTGTGATATCGGATTTTTGTGTTCAAACATGCGAATCGAAGCTAAAAACGCTAGCTATGATATGGAATTAAAAAATCAAGATTTTGCAACTCAAGTCGAGAGACATGAAGAAATTACCAAATTTGAGGAGTGAGGTTGGAAGAGCGCGTGAGTGAATTAAAATGTTCATACCTGGCTCGTGTGATATCGGATTTTTGTGTTCAAACATGCTAATCGAAGCTAACAACGCTAGCTATGATATGGAATTAAAAAATCAAGATTTTGAAACTCAGGTCCAGATACATGACGAAATTAGCAAATTTGAGGAGTGAGTTGAGAGGAGCCCTTGAGTAAATTAAAATGGTCATACCTAGCGAGTGTGATATCGGATTTTTGTGTACAAACATGCGAATCGAAGCTAACAACGCTAGCTATGATATGGAATTAAAAAATCAAGATTTTGAAACCCAGGTCGAGAGACATGACGAAATTACCAAATTTGAGGAGGGAGTTGAGAGGAGCCCTTGAGTAAATTAAAATGGTCATACCTAGCGAGTGTGATATCGCACTTTTGTGTACAAACATGTGAATCGAAGCTAACAACGCTAGCTATGATATGGAATTGAAAAATCAAGATTTTGAAACTCAGGTGGAGAGACATGACGAAATTAGCAAATTTGAGGAGTGAGTTGAGAGGAGCCCTTGAGTAAATTAAAATGTTCATACCTAGCGAGTGTGATATCGCACTTTTGTGTTCAAACATTGGAATCGAAGCTAACAACGCTAGGTATGATATAGAATTAAAAAATCAAGATTTTGAAACTCAGGTCGAGAGACATGACGAAATTAGCAAATTTGAGGAGGGAGTTGAGAGGAGCCCTTGAGTAAATTAAAATGTTCATACATAGCGAGTGTGATATCGGATTTTTGTGTACAAACATGCGAATCGAAGCTAACAACGCTAGCTATGATATGGAATTAAAAAATCAAGATTTTGAAACACAGGTCGAGAGACATGACGAAATTTCCAAATTTCAGGAGGGCGTTGAGAAGAGCTAGTAGGTAAATTATAATGTTCATAACTGGTTCGTGTGATATCGGATTTTTGTGTTCAAACATTCGAATCGAAGTTAACAACGCTAGCTATGATATGGAATTACAAAATCAAGATTTTGAAACTCCAGTCGAGAGACATGATAAAATTACCAAATTTGAGGAGTGACGTTGGAAGAGCGCGTGAGTGAATTAAAATGTTCATACCTGGCTCGTGTGATATCGGATTTTTGTGTTCAAACATGCGAATCGAAGCTAACAACGCTAGCTATCATATGGAATTAAGAAATCAAGATTTTGACACTCAGGTCAAGAGACATGACGAAATTAGCAAATTTGAGGAGTGAGTTGAGAGGAGCCCTTGAGTAAATTAAAATGGTCATACCTAGCGAGTGTGATATCGGATTTTTGTGTACAAACATGCGAATCGAAGCTAACAACGCTAGCTATGATATGGAATTAAAAAATCAAGATTTTGAAACTCAGGTCGAGAGACATGACGACATTTCCAAATTTCAGGAGGGAGTAGAGAAGAGCTTGTAGGTAAATTATAATGTTCATACCTGGTTCGTGTGATATTGGATTTTTGTGTTCAAACATTCGAATCGAAGCTAACAACGCTAGCTATGATATGGAATTACAAAATCAAGATTTTGAAACTCCAGTCGAGAGACATGATAAAATTACCAAATTTGAGGAGTGACGTTGGAAGAGCGCGTGAGTGAATTAAAATGTTCATACCTGGCTCGTGTGATATCGGATTTTTGTGTTCAAACATGCGAATCGAAGCTAACAACGCTAGCTATCATATGGAATTAAGAAATCAAGATTTTGACACTCAGGTCAAGAGACATGACGAAATTAGCAAATTTGAGGAGTGAGTTGAGAGGAGCCCTTGAGTAAATTAAAATGGTCATACCTAGCGAGTGTGATATCGGATTTTTGTGTACAAACATGCGAATCGAAGCTAACAACGCTAGCTATGATATGGAATTAAAAAATCAAGATTTTGAAACTCAGGTCGAGAGACATGACGACATTTCCAAATTTCAGGAGGGAGTAGAGAAGAGCTAGTAGGTAAATTATAATGTTCATACCTGGTTCGTGTGATATTGGATTTTTGTGTTCAAACATTCGAATCGAAGCTAACAACGCTAGCTATGATATGGAATTACAAAATCAAGATTTTGAAACTCCAGTCGAGAGACATGATAAAATTACCAAATTTGAGGAGTGACGTTGGAAGAGCGCGTGAGTGAATTAAAATGTTCATACCTGGCTCGTGTGATATCGGATTTTTGTGTTCAAACATGGGAATCGAAGCTAACAACGCTAGCTATCATATGGAATTAAGAAATCAAGATTTTGACACTCAGGTCAAGAGACATGACGAAATTAGCAAATTTGAGGAGTGAGTTGAGAGGAGCCCTTGAGTAAATTAAAATGGTCATACCTAGCGAGTGTGATATCGGATTTTTCTGTACAAACATGCGAATCGAAGCTAACAACGCTAGCTATGATATGGAATTAAAAAATCAAGATTTTGAAACTCAGGTCGAGAGACATGACGACATTTCCAAATTTCAGGAGGGAGTAGAGAAGAGCTAGTAGGTAAATTATAATGTTCATACCTGGTTCGTGTGATATTGGATTTTTGTGTTCAAACATTCGAATCGAAGCTAAGAACGCTAGCTATGATATGGAATTACAAAATCAAGATTTTGAAACTCCAGTCGAGAGACATGATAAAATTACCAAATTTGAGGAGTGACGTTGGAAGAGCGCGTGAGTGAATTAAAATGTTCATACCTGGCTCGTGTGATATCGGATTTTTGTGTTCAAACATGCGAATCGAAGCTAACAACGCTAGCTATCATATGGAATTAAGAAATCAAGATTTTGACACTCAGGTCGAGAGACATGACGAAATTAGCAAATTTGAGGAGTGAGTTGAGAGGATCCCTTGAGTAAATTAAAATGGTCATACCTAGCGAGTGTGATATCGGATTTTTGTGTACAAACATGCGAATCGAAGCTAACAACGCTAGCTATGATATGGAATTAAAAAATCAAGATTTTGAAACTCAGGTCGAGAGACATGACGACATTTCCAAATTTCAGGAGGGAGTAGAGAAGAGCTAGTAGGTAAATTATAATGTTCATACCTGGTTCGTGTGATATTGGATTTTTGTGTTCAAACATTCGAATCGAAGCTAACAACGCTAGCTATGATATGGAATTACAAAATCAAGATTTTGAAACTCCAGTGGAGAGACTTGATGAAATTGCCAAATTTGACGAGTGACGTTGGAAGAGCGCGTGAGTGAATTAAAATGTTCATACCTGGCTCGTGTGATATCGGATTTTTGTGTTCAAACATGGAAATCGAAGCTAACAACGCTAGCTATGATATGGAATTAAAAAATCAATATTTTGAAAATCAGGTCGAGAGGCATGACGAAATTAGCAAATTTGAGGAGTGAGTTGAGAGGAGCCCTTGAGTAAATTAAAATGTTCATACCTAGTGAGCGTGATATCGGATTTTTGTGTTCAAACATGCGAATCGAAGCTAACAACGCTAGCTATGATATGGAATTAAAAAATCAAGATTTTGAAACTCAGGTCGAGAGACATGACGAAATTAACAACCTTGACGAGGGAGTTGAGAGGAGCCCTTAAGTAAATAAAAATGTTCATACCTAGCTCGTGTGATATCGGATTTCTGTGTTCAAACATGCGAATCGAAGCTAACAACGCTAGCTGTGATTTGGAATTAAAAAATCAAGATTTTGACACTCAGGTCGAGAGACATGACGAAATTAGCAAATTTGAGGAGTGAGTTGAGAGGAGCCCTTGAGTAAATTAAAATGGTCATACCTAGCGAGTGTGATATCGGATTTTTGTGTACAAACATGCGAATCGAAGCTAACAACGGTAGCTATGATATGGAATTAAAAAAGCAAGATTTTGAAACTCAGGTCGAGATACATGACGAAATTTCCAAATTTCAGGAGGGAGTTGACAAGAGCTAGTAGGTAAATTATAATGTTCATACCTGGTTCGTGTGATATTGGATTTTTGTGTTCAAACATTCGAATCGAAGCTAACAACGCTAGCTATGATATGGAATTACAAAATCAAGATTTTGAAACTCCAGTCGAGAGACATGATGAAATTGCCAAATTTGACGAGTGACGTTGGAAGAGCGCGTGAGTGAATTAAAATGTTCATACCTGGCTCGTGTGATATCGGATTTTTGTGTTCAAACATGGAAATCGAAGCTAACAACGCTAGCTATGATATGGAATTAAAAAATCAATATTTTGAAAATCAGGTCGAGAGGCATGACGAAATTAGCAAATTTGAGGAGTGAGTTGAGAGGAGCCCTTGAGTAAATTAAAATGTT
Source organism: Azolla caroliniana (assembly GCF_043228905.1). Lineage (NCBI taxonomy): Eukaryota > Viridiplantae > Streptophyta > Polypodiopsida > Salviniales > Salviniaceae > Azolla > Azolla caroliniana. Next base: position 227,482 of record NW_028230473.1, read on the forward strand.
CATACCTAGTGAGCGTGATATCGGATTTTTGTGTTCAAACATGCGAATCGAAGCTAACAACGCTAGCTATGATATGGAATTAAAAAATCAAGATTTTGAAACTCAGGTCGAGAGACATGACGAAATTAGCAACCTTGACGAGGGAGTTGAGAGGAGCCCTTAAGTAAATAAAAATGTTCATACCTAGCTCGTGTGATATCGGATTTTTGTGTTCAAACATGCGAATCGAAGCTAACAACGCTAGCTGTGATTTGGAATTAAAAAATCAAGATTTTGAAACTCAGGTCGAGAGACATGACGAAATTAGCAAATTTGAGGAGTGAGTTGAGAGGAGCCCTTGAGTAAATTAAAATGGTCATACCTAGCGAGTGTGATATCGGATTTTTGTGTACAAACATGCGAATCGAAGCTAACAACGCTAGCTATGATATGGAATTAAAAAATCAAGATTTTGAAACTCAGGTCGAGATACATGACGAAATTTCCAAATTTCAGGAGGGAGTTGACAAGAGCTAGTAGGTAAATTATAATGTTCATACCTGGTTCGTGTGATATTGGATTTTTGTGTTCAAACATTCGAATCGAAGCTAACAACGCTAGCTATGATATGGAATTACAAAATCAAGATTTTGAAACTCCAGTCGAGAGACATGATAAAATTACCAAATTTGAGGAGTGACGTTGGAAGAGCGCGTGAGTGAATTAAAATGTTCATACCTGGCTCGTGTGATATCGGATTTTTGTGTTCAAACATGCGAATCGAAGCTAAAAACGCTAGCTATGATATGGAATTAAAAAATCAAGATTTTGCAACTCAAGTCGAGAGACATGAAGAAATTACCAAATTTGAGGAGTGAGGTTGGAAGAGCGCGTGAGTGAATTAAAATGTTCATACCTGGCTCGTGTGATATCGGATTTTTGTGTTCAAACATGCTAATCGAAGCTAACAACGCTAGCTATGATATGGAATTAAAAAATCAAGATTTTGAAACTCAGGTCCAGATACATGACGAAATTAGCAAATTTGAGGAGTGAGTTGAGAGGAGCCCTTGAGTAAATTAAAATGGTCATACCTAGCGAGTGTGATATCGGATTTTTGTGTACAAACATGCGAATCGAAGCTAACAACGCTAGCTATGATATGGAATTAAAAAATCAAGATTTTGAAACCCAGGTCGAGAGACATGACGAAATTACCAAATTTGAGGAGGGAGTTGAGAGGAGCCCTTGAGTAAATTAAAATGGTCATACCTAGCGAGTGTGATATCGCACTTTTGTGTACAAACATGTGAATCGAAGCTAACAACGCTAGCTATGATATGGAATTGAAAAATCAAGATTTTGAAACTCAGGTGGAGAGACATGACGAAATTAGCAAATTTGAGGAGTGAGTTGAGAGGAGCCCTTGAGTAAATTAAAATGTTCATACCTAGCGAGTGTGATATCGCACTTTTGTGTTCAAACATTGGAATCGAAGCTAACAACGCTAGGTATGATATAGAATTAAAAAATCAAGATTTTGAAACTCAGGTCGAGAGACATGACGAAATTAGCAAATTTGAGGAGGGAGTTGAGAGGAGCCCTTGAGTAAATTAAAATGTTCATACATAGCGAGTGTGATATCGGATTTTTGTGTACAAACATGCGAATCGAAGCTAACAACGCTAGCTATGATATGGAATTAAAAAATCAAGATTTTGAAACTCAGGTCGAGAGACATGACGAAATTTCCAAATTTCAGGAGGGAGTTGAGAAGAGCTAGTAGGTAAATTATAATGTTCATAACTGGTTCGTGTGATATCGGATTTTTGTGTTCAAACATTCGAATCGAAGTTAACAACGCTAGCTATGATATGGAATTACAAAATCAAGATTTTGAAACTCCAGTCGAGAGACATGATAAAATTACCAAATTTGAGGAGTGACGTTGGAAGAGCGCGTGAGTGAATTAAAATGTTCATACCTGGCTCGTGTGATATCGGATTTTTGTATTCAAACATGCGAATCGAAGCTAACAACGCTAGCTATCATATGGAATTAAGAAATCAAGATTTTGACACTCAGGTCAAGAGACATGACGAAATTAGCAAATTTGAGGAGTGAGTTGAGAGGAGCCCTTGAGTAAATTAAAATGGTCATACCTAGCGAGTGTGATATCGGATTTTTGTGTACAAACATGCGAATCGAAGCTAACAACGCTAGCTATGATATGGAATTAAAAAATCAAGATTTTGAAACTCAGGTCGAGAGACATGACGACATTTCCAAATTTCAGGAGGGAGTAGAGAAGAGCTTGTAGGTAAATTATAATGTTCATACCTGGTTCGTGTGATATTGGATTTTTGTGTTCAAACATTCGAATCGAAGCTAACAACGCTAGCTATGATATGGAATTACAAAATCAAGATTTTGAAACTCCAGTCGAGAGACATGATAAAATTACCAAATTTGAGGAGTGACGTTGGAAGAGCGCGTGAGTGAATTAAAATGTTCATACCTGGCTCGTGTGATATCGGATTTTTGTGTTCAAACATGCGAATCGAAGCTAACAACGCTAGCTATCATATGGAATTAAGAAATCAAGATTTTGACACTCAGGTCAAGAGACATGACGAAATTAGCAAATTTGAGGAGTGAGTTGAGAGGAGCCCTTGAGTAAATTAAAATGGTCATACCTAGCGAGTGTGATATCGGATTTTTGTGTACAAACATGCGAATCGAAGCTAACAACGCTAGCTATGATATGGAATTAAAAAATCAAGATTTTGAAACTCAGGTCGAGAGACATGACGACATTTCCAAATTTCAGGAGGGAGTAGAGAAGAGCTAGTAGGTAAATTATAATGTTCATACCTGGTTCGTGTGATATTGGATTTTTGTGTTCAAACATTCGAATCGAAGCTAACAACGCTAGCTATGATATGGAATTACAAAATCAAGATTTTGAAACTCCAGTCGAGAGACATGATAAAATTAGCAAATTTGAGGAGTGACGTTGGAAGAGCGCGTGAGTGAATTAAAATGTTCATACCTGGCTCGTGTGATATCGGATTTTTGTGTTCAAACATGCGAATCGAAGCTAACAACGCTAGCTATCATATGGAATTAAGAAATCAAGATTTTGACACTCAGGTCAAGAGACATGACGAAATTAGCAAATTTGAGGAGTGAGTTGAGAGGAGCCCTTGAGTAAATTAAAATGGTCATACCTAGCGAGTGTGATATCGGATTTTTGTGTACAAACATGCGAATCGAAGCTAACAACGCTAGCTATGATATGGAATTAAAAAATCAAGATTTTGAAACTCAGGTCGAGAGACATGACGACATTTCCAAATTTCAGGAGGGAGTAGAGAAGAGCTAGTAGGTAAATTATAATGTTCATACCTGGTTCGTGTGATATTGGATTTTTGTGTTCAAACATTCGAATCGAAGCTAACAACGCTAGCTATGATATGGAATTACAAAATCAAGATTTTGAAACTCCAGTCGAGAGATATGATAAAATTACCAAATTTGAGGAGTGACGTTGGAAGAGCGCGTGAGTGAATTAAAATGTTCATACCTGGCTCGTGTGATATCGGATTTTTGTGTTCAAACATGCGAATCGAAGCTAACAACGCTAGCTATCATATGGAATTAAGAAATCAAGATTTTGACACTCAGGTCGAGAGACATGACGAAATTAGCAAATTTGAGGAGTGAGTTGAGAGGATCCCTTGAGTAAATTAAAATGGTCATACCTAGCGAGTGTGATATCGGATTTTTGTGTACAAACATGCGAATCGAAGCTAACAACGGTAGCTATGATATGGAATTAAAAAATCAAGATTTTGAAACTCAGGTCGAGAGACATGACGACATTTCCAAATTTCAGGAGGGAGTAGAGAAGAGCTAGTAGGTAAATTATAATGTTCATACCTGGTTCGTGTGATATTGGATTTTTGTGTTCAAACATTCGAATCGAAGCTAACAACGCTAGCTATGATATGGAATTACAAAATCAAGATTTTGAAACTCCAGTTGAGAGACTTGATGAAATTGCCAAATTTGACGAGTGACGTTGGAAGAGCGCGTGAGTGAATTAAAATGTTCATACCTGGCTCGTGTGATATCGGATTTTTGTGTTCAAACATGGAAATCGAAGCTAACAACGCTAGCTATGATATGGAATTAAAAAATCAATATTTTGAAAATCAGGTCGAGAGGCATGACGAAATTAGCAAATTTGAGGAGTGAGTTGAGAGGAGCCCTTGAGTAAATTAAAATGTTCATACCTAGTGAGCGTGATATCGGATTTTTGTGTTCAAACATGCGAATCGAAGCTAACAACGCTAGCTATGATATGGAATTAAAAAATCAAGATTTTGAAACTCAGGTCGAGAGACATGACGAAATTAGCAACCTTGACGAGGGAGTTGAGAGGAGCCCTTAAGTAAATAAAAATGTTCATACCTAGCTCGTGTGATATCGGATTTTTGTGTTCAAACATGCGAATCGAAGCTAACAACGCTAGCTGTGATTTGGAATTAAAAAATCAAGATTTTGAAACTCAGGTCGAGAGACATGACGAAATTAGCAAATTTGAGGAGTGAGTTGAGAGGAGCCCTTGAGTAAATTAAAATGGTCATACCTAGCGAGTGTGATATCGGATTTTTGTGTACAAACATGCGAATCGAAGCTAACAACGCTAGCTATGATATGGAATTAAAAAATCAAGATTTTGAAACTCAGGTCGAGATACATGACGAAATTTCCAAATTTCAGGAGGGAGTTGACAAGAGCTAGTAGGTAAATTATAATGTTCATACCTGGTTCGTGTGATATTGGATTTTTGTGTTCAAACATTCGAATCGAAGCTAACAACGCTAGCTATGATATGGAATTACAAAATCAAGATTTTGAAACTCCAGTCGAGAGACATGATAAAATTACCAAATTTGAGGAGTGACGTTGGAAGAGCGCGTGAGTGAATTAAAATGTTCATACCTGGCTCGTGTGATATCGGATTTTTGTGTTCAAACATGCGAATCGAAGCTAAAAACGCTAGCTATGATATGGAATTAAAAAATCAAGATTTTGCAACTCAAGTAGAGAGACATGAAGAAATTACCAAATTTGAGGAGTGAGGTTGGAAGAGCGCGTGAGTGAATTAAAATGTTCATACCTGGCTCGTGTGATATCGGATTTTTGTGTTCAAACATGCTAATCGAAGCTAACAACGCTAGCTATGATATGGAATTAAAAAATCAAGATTTTGAAACTCAGGTCCAGATACATGACGAAATTAGCAAATTTGAGGAGTGAGTTGAGAGGAGCCCTTGAGTAAATTAAAATGGTCATACCTAGCGAGTGTGATATCGGATTTTTGTGTACAAACATGCGAATCGAAGCTAACAACGCTAGCTATGATATGGAATTAAAAAATCAAGATTTTGAAACCCAGGTCGAGAGACATGACGAAATTACCAAATTTGAGGAGGGAGTTGAGAGGAGCCCTTGAGTAAATTAAAATGGTCATACCTAGCGAGTGTGATATCGCACTTTTGTGTACAAACATGTGAATCGAAGCTAACAACGCTAGCTATGATATGGAATTGAAAAATCAAGATTTTGAAACTCAGGTGGAGAGACATGACGAAATTAGCAAATTTGAGGAGTGAGTTGAGAGGAGCCCTTGAGTAAATTAAAATGTTCATACCTAGCGAGTGTGATATCGCACTTTTGTGTTCAAACATTGGAATCGAAGCTAACAACGCTAGGTATGATATAGAATTAAAAAATCAAGATTTTGAAACTCAGGTCGAGAGACATGACGAAATTAGCAAATTTGAGGAGGGAGTTGAGAGGAGCCCTTGAGTAAATTAAAATGTTCATACATAGCGAGTGTGATATCGGATTTTTGTGTACAAACATGCGAATCGAAGCTAACAACGCTAGCTATGATATGGAATTAAAAAATCAAGATTTTGAAACTCAGGTCGAGAGACATGACGAAATTTCCAAATTTCAGGAGGGAGTTGAGAAGAGCTAGTAGGTAAATTATAATGTTCATAACTGGTTCGTGTGATATCGGATTTTTGTGTTCAAACATTCGAATCGAAGCTAACAACGCTAGCTATGATATGGAATTACAAAATCAAGATTTTGAAACTCCAGTCGAGAGACATGATGAAATTGCCAAATTTGACGAGTGACGTTGGAAGAGCGCGTGAGTGAATTAAAATGTTCATACCTGGCTCGTGTGATATCGGATTTTTGTGTTCAAACATGGAAATCGAAGCTAACAACGCTAGCTATGATATGGAATTAAAAAATCAATATTTTGAAAATCAGGTCGAGAGGCATGACGAAATTAGCAAATTTGAGGAGTGAGTTGAGAGGAGCCCTTGAGTAAATTAAAATGTTCATACCTAGTGAGCGTGATATCGGATTTTTGTGTTCAAACATGCGAATCGAAGCTAACAACGCTAGCTATGATATGGAATTAAAAAATCAAGATTTTGAAACTCAGGTCGAGAGACATGACGAAATTAGCAACCTTGACGAGGGAGTTGAGAGGAGCCCTTAAGTAAATAAAAATGTTCATACCTAGCTCGTGTGATATCGGATTTTTGTGTTCAAACATATCGAAGCTAACAACGCTAGATGTGATTTGGAATTAAAAAATCAAGATTTTGAAACTCAGGTCGAGAGACATGACAAAATTACCAAATTTCAGGAGGGAGTTGAGAGGGGCCCTTGAGTAAATTAAAATGTTCATACCTAGCGAGCGTGATATCGGATTTTTGTGTTCAAACATGCGATTCGAAGCTAACAACGTTAGCTATGATATGGAATTACAAAATCAAGATTTTGAAACTCAGGTCGCGAGACATGAAGAAATTACCAAATTTGAGGAGTGAGGTTGGAAGAGCGTGTGAGTGAATTAAAATGTTCATACCTGGCTCGTGTGATATCGGATTTTTGTGTTCAAACATGAGAATCGAAGCTAACAACGCTAGCTATGATATGGAATTAACAAAACAAGATTTTGAAACTCAGGTCGAGAGACATGACGAAATTAGCAAATTTGAGGTGTGAGTTGAGAGGAGCCCTTGAGTAAATTAAAATGGTCATACCTAGCTAGTGTGATATCGGATTTTTGTGTTCAAACATGCGAATCGAAGCTAACAATGTTAGCTATGATATGGAATTAAAAAATCAAGATTTTGAAACTCAGGTCGAGAGACATGACGAAATTTCCAAATTTCAGGAGGGAGTTGAGAGGGGCCCTTGAGTAAATTAAAATGTTCATACCTAGCGAGTGTGATATCGGATTTTTGTGTTCAAACATGCGATTCGAAGCTAACAACGTTAGCTATGATATGGAATTACAAAATCAAGATTTTGAAACTCAGGTCGCGAGACATGAAGAAATTACCAAATTTGAGGAGTGAGGTTGGAAGAGCGTGTGAGTGAATTAAAATGTTCATACCTGGCTCGTGTGATATCGGATTTTTGTGTTCAAACATGAGAATCGAAGCTAACAACGCTAGCTATGATATGGAATTAACAAAACAAGATTTTGAAACTCAGGTCGAGAGACATGACGAAATTAGCAAATTTGAGGTGTGAGTTGAGAGGAGCCCTTGAGTAAATTAAAATGGTCATACCTAGCTAGTGTGATATCGGATTTTTGTGTTCAAACATGCGAATCGAAGCTAACAATGTTAGCTATGATATGGAATTAAAAAATCAAGATTTTGAAACTCAGGTCGAGAGACATGACGAAATTTCCAAATTTTAGGAGGGAGTTGACAAGAGCTAGTAGGTAAATTATAATGTTCATACCTAGCTCGTGTTATATCGGATTTTTGTGTTCAAACATGCGAATCGAAGCTAACAACGCTAGCAATGATATGGAATTAAAAAATCAAGATTTTGAAACTCAGGTCGAGAGACATGACGAAATTACCAAATTTGAGGAGGGAGTTGAGAAGAGCTAGTAGGTAAATTACAATGTTCATACCTAGCGAGTGTGATATCGGATTTTTGTGTTCAAACATGCGAATCAAACCTAACAACGCTAGCTATGATATAGAATTAAAAAAGCAAGATTTCGAAACTCAGGTCGAGAGTCATGACGAAATTAGCAAATTTGAGGAGTGAGTTGAGAGGAGCCCTTGAGTAAATTAAAATGGTCATACCTAGCGAGTGTGATATCGGATTTTTGTGTACAAACATGCGAATCTAAGCTAACAACGCTAGCTATGATATGGAATTAAAAAATCAAGATTTTGAAACTCAGGTCGAGACACATGACGAAATTAGCAAATTTGAGGAGTGAGTTGAGAGGAGCCCTTGAGTAAATTAAAATGTTCATACCTGGCTCGTGTGATATCGGATTTTTGTGTACAAACATGCGAATCGAAGCTAACAACGCTAGCTATGATATGGAATTAAAAAATCAAGATTTTGAAACCCAGGTCGAGAGACATGACGAAATTACCAAATTTGAGGAGGGAGTTGAGAGGAGCCCTTGAGTAAATTAAAATGGTCATACCTAGCGAGTGTGATATCGGATTTTTGTGTACAAACATGCGAATCGAAGCTAACAACGCTAGCTATGATATGGAATTAAAAAATCAAGATTTTGAAACTCAGGTCGAGAGACATGACGAAATTTCCAAATTTCAGGAGGGAGTTGACAAGAGCTAGTAGGTAAATTATAATGTTCATACCTGGTTCGTGTGATATTGGATTTTTGTGTTCAAACATTCGAATCGAAGCTAACAACGCTAGCTATGATATGGAATTACAAAATCAAGATTTTGAAACTCCAGTCGAGAGACATGATGAAATTGCCAAATTTGACGAGTGACGTTGGAAGAGCGCGTGAGTGAATTAAAATGTTCATACCTGGCTCGTGTGATATCGGATTTTTGTGTTCAAACATGGAAATCGAAGCTAACAACGCTAGCTATGATATGGAATTAAAAAATCAATATTTTGAAAATCAGGTCGAGAGGCATGACGAAATTAGCAAATTTGAGGAGTGAGTTGAGAGGAGCCCTTGAGTAAATTAAAATGTTCATACCTAGTGAGCGTGATATCGGATTTTTGTGTTCAAACATGCGAATCGAAGCTAACAACGCTAGCTGTGATTTGGAATTAAAAAATCAAGATTTTGAAACTCAGGTCGAGAGACATGACGAAATTAGCAAATTTGAGGAGTGAGTTGAGAGGAGCCCTTGAGTAAATTAAAATGGTCATACCTAGCGAGTGTGATATCGCACTTTTGTGTACAAACATGCGAATCGAAGCTAACAACGCTAGCTATGATATGGAATTAAAAAATCAAGAGTTTGAAACTCAGGTCGAGAGACATGACGAAATTTCCAAATTTCAGGAGGGAGTTGAGAAGAGCTAGTAGGTAAATTATAATGTTCATACCTGGTTCGTGTGATATCAGATTTTTGTGTTCAAACATGCGAATCGAAGCTAACAACGCTAGCAATGATATGGAATTAAAAAATCAAGATTTTGAAACTCAGGTCGAGAGACATGACGAAATTACCAAATTTGAGGAGGGAGTTGAGAAGAGCTAGTAGGTAAATTACAATGTTCATACCTAGCGAGTGTGATATCGGATTTTTGTGTTCAAACATGCGATTCGAAGCTAACAACGTTAGCTATGATATGGAATTACAAAATCAAGATTTTGAAACTCAGGTCGCGAGACATGAAGAAATTACCAAATTTGAGGAGTGAGGTTGGAAGAGCGTGTGAGTGAATTAAAATGTTCATACCTGGCTCGTGTGATATCGGATTTTTGTGTTCAAACATGAGAATCGAAGCTAACAACGCTAGCTATGATATGGAATTAACAAAACAAGATTTTGAAACTCAGGTCGAGAGACATGACGAAATTAGCAAATTTGAGGTGTGAGTTGAGAGGAGCCCTTGAGTAAATTAAAATGGTCATACCTAGCTAGTGTGATATCGGATTTTTGTGTTCAAACATGCGAATCGAAGCTAACAATGTTAGCTATGATATGGAATTAAAAAATCAAGATTTTGAAACTCAGGTCGAGAGACATGACGAAATTTCCAAATTTCAGGAGGGAGTTGACAAGAGCTAGTAGGTAAATTATAATGTTCATACCTAGCTCGTGTTATATCGGATTTTTGTGTTCAAACATGCGAATCGAAGCTAACAACGCTAGCAATGATATGGAATTAAAAAATCAAGATTTTGAAACTCAGGTCGAGAGACATGACGAAATTACCAAATTTGAGGAGGGAGTTGAGAAGAGCTAGTAGGTAAATTACAATGTTCATACCTAGCGAGTGTGATATCGGATTTTTGTGTTCAAACATGCGAATCAAACCTAACAACGCTAGCTATGATATAGAATTAAAAAAGCAAGATTTCGAAACTCAGGTCGAGAGTCATGACGAAATTAGCAAATTTGAGGAGTGAGTTGAGAGGAGCCCTTGAGTAAATTAAAATGGTCATACCTAGCGAGTGTGATATCGGATTTTTGTGTACAAACATGCGAATCTAAGCTAACAACGCTAGCTATGATATGGAATTAAAAAATCAAGATTTTGAAACTCAGGTCGAGACACATGACGAAATTAGCAAATTTGAGGAGTGAGTTGAGAGGAGCCCTTGAGTAAATTAAAATGTTCATACCTGGCTCGTGTGATATCGGATTTTTGTGTACAAACATGCGAATCGAAGCTAACAACGCTAGCTATGATATGGAATTAAAAAATCAAGATTTTGAAACCCAGGTCGAGAGACATGACGAAATTACCAAATTTGAGGAGGGAGTTGAGAGGAGCCCTTGAGTAAATTAAAATGGTCATACCTAGCGAGTGTGATATCGGATTTTTGTGTACAAACATGCGAATCGAAGCTAACAACGCTAGCTATGATATGGAATTAAAAAATCAAGATTTTGAAACTCAGGTCGAGAGACATGACGAAATTTCCAAATTTCAGGAGGGAGTTGACAAGAGCTAGTAGGTAAATTATAATGTTCATACCTGGTTCGTGTGATATTGGATTTTTGTGTTCAAACATTCGAATCGAAGCTAACAACGCTAGCTATGATATGGAATTACAAAATCAAGATTTTGAAACTCCAGTCGAGAGACATGATGAAATTGCCAAATTTGACGAGTGACGTTGGAAGAGCGCGTGAGTGAATTAAAATGTTCATACCTGGCTCGTGTGATATCGGATTTTTGTGTTCAAACATGGAAATCGAAGCTAACAACGCTAGCTATGATATGGAATTAAAAAATCAATATTTTGAAAATCAGGTCGAGAGGCATGACGAAATTAGCAAATTTGAGGAGTGAGTTGAGAGGAGCCCTTGAGTAAATTAAAATGTTCATACCTAGTGAGCGTGATATCGGATTTTTGTGTTCAAACATGCGAATCGAAGCTAACAACGCTAGCTGTGATTTGGAATTAAAAAATCAAGATTTTGAAACTCAGGTCGAGAGACATGACGAAATTAGCAAATTTGAGGAGTGAGTTGAGAGGAGCCCTTGAGTAAATTAAAATGGTCATACCTAGCGAGTGTGATATCGCACTTTTGTGTACAAACATGCGAATCGAAGCTAACAACGCTAGCTATGATATGGAATTAAAAAATCAAGAGTTTGAAACTCAGGTCGAGAGACATGACGAAATTTCCAAATTTCAGGAGGGAGTTGAGAAGAGCTAGTAGGTAAATTATAATGTTCATACCTGGTTCGTGTGATATCGGATTTTTGTGTTCAAACATGCGAATCGAAGCTAACAACGCTAGCAATGATATGGAATTAAAAAATCAAGATTTTGAAACTCAGGTCGAGAGACATGACGAAATTACCAAATTTGAGGAGGGAGTTGAGAAGAGCTAGTAGGTAAATTACAATGTTCATACCTAGCGAGTGTGATATCGGATTTTTGTGTTCAAACATGCGATTCGAAGCTAACAACGTTAGCTATGATATGGAATTACAAAATCAAGATTTTGAAACTCAGGTCGCGAGACATGAAGAAATTACCAAATTTGAGGAGTGAGGTTGGAAGAGCGTGTGAGTGAATTAAAATGTTCATACCTGGCTCGTGTGATATCGGATTTTTGTGTTCAAACATGAGAATCGAAGCTAACAACGCTAGCTATGATATGGAATTAACAAAACAAGATTTTGAAACTCAGGTCGAGAGACATGACGAAATTAGCAAATTTGAGGTGTGAGTTGAGAGGAGCCCTTGAGTAAATTAAAATGGTCATACCTAGCTAGTGTGATATCGGATTTTTGTGTTCAAACATGCGAATCGAAGCTAACAATGTTAGCTATGATATGGAATTAAAAAATCAAGATTTTGAAACTCAGGTCGAGAGACATGACGAAATTTCCAAATTTCAGGAGGGAGTTGACAAGAGCTAGTAGGTAAATTATAATGTTCATACCTAGCTCGTGTTATATCGGATTTTTGTGTTCAAACATGCGAATCGAAGCTAACAACGCTAGCAATGATATGGAATTAAAAAATCAAGATTTTGAAACTCAGGTCGAGAGACATGACGAAATTACCAAATTTGAGGAGGGAGTTGAGAAGAGCTAGTAGGTAAATTACAATGTTCATACCTAGCGAGTGTGATATCGGATTTTTGTGTTCAAACATGCGAATCAAACCTAACAACGCTAGCTATGATATAGAATTAAAAAAGCAAGATTTCGAAACTCAGGTCGAGAGTCATGACGAAATTAGCAAATTTGAGGAGTGAGTTGAGAGGAGCCCTTGAGTAAATTAAAATGGTCATACCTAGCGAGTGTGATATCGGATTTTTGTGTACAAACATGCGAATCTAAGCTAACAACGCTAGCTATGATATGGAATTAAAAAATCAAGATTTTGAAACTCAGGTCGAGACACATGACGAAATTAGCAAATTTGAGGAGTGAGTTGAGAGGAGCCCTTGAGTAAATTAAAATGTTCATACCTGGCTCGTGTGATATCGGATTTTTGTGTACAAACATGCGAATCGAAGCTAACAACGCTAGCTATGATATGGAATTAAAAAATCAAGATTTTGAAACCCAGGTCGAGAGACATGACGAAATTACCAAATTTGAGGAGGGAGTTGAGAGGAGCCCTTGAGTAAATTAAAATGGTCATACCTAGCGAGTGTGATATCGGATTTTTGTGTACAAACATGCGAATCGAAGCTAACAACGCTAGCTATGATATGGAATTAAAAAATCAAGATTTTGAAACTCAGGTCGAGAGACATGACGAAATTTCCAAATTTCAGGAGGGAGTTGACAAGAGCTAGTAGGTAAATTATAATGTTCATACCTGGTTCGTGTGATATTGGATTTTTGTGTTCAAACATTCGAATCGAAGCTAACAACGCTAGCTATGATATGGAATTACAAAATCAAGATTTTGAAACTCCAGTCGAGAGACATGATGAAATTGCCAAATTTGACGAGTGACGTTGGAAGAGCGCGTGAGTGAATTAAAATGTTCATACCTGGCTCGTGTGATATCGGATTTTTGTGTTCAAACATGGAAATCGAAGCTAACAACGCTAGCTATGATATGGAATTAAAAAATCAATATTTTGAAAATCAGGTCGAGAGGCATGACGAAATTAGCAAATTTGAGGAGTGAGTTGAGAGGAGCCCTTGAGTAAATTAAAATGTTCATACCTAGTGAGCGTGATATCGGATTTTTGTGTTCAAACATGCGAATCGAAGCTAACAACGCTAGCTGTGATTTGGAATTAAAAAATCAAGATTTTGAAACTCAGGTCGAGAGACATGACGAAATTAGCAAATTTGAGGAGTGAGTTGAGAGGAGCCCTTGAGTAAATTAAAATGGTCATACCTAGCGAGTGTGATATCGCACTTTTGTGTACAAACATGCGAATCGAAGCTAACAACGCTAGCTATGATATGGAATTAAAAAATCAAGAGTTTGAAACTCAGGTCGAGAGACATGACGAAATTTCCAAATTTCAGGAGGGAGTTGAGAAGAGCTAGTAGGTAAATTATAATGTTCATACCTGGTTCGTGTGATATCGGATTTTTGTGTTCAAACATGCGAATCGAAGCTAACAACGCTAGCAATGATATGGAATTAAAAAATCAAGATTTTGAAACTCAGGTCGAGAGACATGACGAAATTACCAAATTTGAGGAGGGAGTTGAGAAGAGCTAGTAGGTAAATTACAATGTTCATACCTAGCGAGTGTGATATCGGATTTTTGTGTTCAAACATGCGATTCGAAGCTAACAACGTTAGCTATGATATGGAATTACAAAATCAAGATTTTGAAACTCAGGTCGCGAGACATGAAGAAATTACCAAATTTGAGGAGTGAGGTTGGAAGAGCGTGTGAGTGAATTAAAATGTTCATACCTGGCTCGTGTGATATCGGATTTTTGTGTTCAAACATGAGAATCGAAGCTAACAACGCTAGCTATGATATGGAATTAACAAAACAAGATTTTGAAACTCAGGTCGAGAGACATGACGAAATTAGCAAATTTGAGGTGTGAGTTGAGAGGAGCCCTTGAGTAAATTAAAATGGTCATACCTAGCTAGTGTGATATCGGATTTTTGTGTTCAAACATGCGAATCGAAGCTAACAATGTTAGCTATGATATGGAATTAAAAAATCAAGATTTTGAAACTCAGGTCGAGAGACATGACGAAATTTCCAAATTTCAGGAGGGAGTTGACAAGAGCTAGTAGGTAAATTATAATGTTCATACCTAGCTCGTGTTATATCGGATTTTTGTGTTCAAACATGCGAATCGAAGCTAACAACGCTAGCAATGATATGGAATTAAAAAATCAAGATTTTGAAACTCAGGTCGAGAGACATGACGAAATTACCAAATTTGAGGAGGGAGTTGAGAAGAGCTAGTAGGTAAATTACAATGTTCATACCTAGCGAGTGTGATATCGGATTTTTGTGTTCAAACATGCGAATCAAACCTAACAACGCTAGCTATGATATAGAATTAAAAAAGCAAGATTTCGAAACTCAGGTCGAGAGTCATGACGAAATTAGCAAATTTGAGGAGTGAGTTGAGAGGAGCCCTTGAGTAAATTAAAATGGTCATACCTAGCGAGTGTGATATCGGATTTTTGTGTACAAACATGCGAATCTAAGCTAACAACGCTAGCTATGATATGGAATTAAAAAATCAAGATTTTGAAACTCAGGTCGAGACACATGACGAAATTAGCAAATTTGAGGAGTGAGTTGAGAGGAGCCCTTGAGTAAATTAAAATGTTCATACCTGGCTCGTGTGATATCGGATTTTTGTGTACAAACATGCGAATCGAAGCTAACAACGCTAGCTATGATATGGAATTAAAAAATCAAGATTTTGAAACCCAGGTCGAGAGACATGACGAAATTACCAAATTTGAGGAGGGAGTTGAGAGGAGCCCTTGAGTAAATTAAAATGGTCATACCTAGCGAGTGTGATATCGGATTTTTGTGTACAAACATGCGAATCGAAGCTAACAACGCTAGCTATGATATGGAATTAAAAAATCAAGATTTTGAAACTCAGGTCGAGAGACATGACGAAATTTCCAAATTTCAGGAGGGAGTTGACAAGAGCTAGTAGGTAAATTATAATGTTCATACCTGGTTCGTGTGATATTGGATTTTTGTGTTCAAACATTCGAATCGAAGCTAACAACGCTAGCTATGATATGGAATTACAAAATCAAGATTTTGAAACTCCAGTCGAGAGACATGATGAAATTGCCAAATTTGACGAGTGACGTTGGAAGAGCGCGTGAGTGAATTAAAATGTTCATACCTGGCTCGTGTGATATCGGATTTTTGTGTTCAAACATGGAAATCGAAGCTAACAACGCTAGCTATGATATGGAATTAAAAAATCAATATTTTGAAAATCAGGTCGAGAGGCATGACGAAATTAGCAAATTTGAGGAGTGAGTTGAGAGGAGCCCTTGAGTAAATTAAAATGTTCATACCTAGTGAGCGTGATATCGGATTTTTATGTTCAAACATGCGAATCGAAGCTAACAACGCTAGCTGTGATTTGGAATTAAAAAATCAAGATTTTGAAACTCAGGTCGAGAGACATGACGAAATTAGCAAATTTGAGGAGTGAGTTGAGAGGAGCCCTTGAGTAAATTAAAATGTTCATACCTAGTGAGCGTGATATCGGATTTTTGTGTTCAAACATGCGAATCGAAGCTAACAACGCTAGCTGTGATTTGGAATTAAAAAATCAAGATTTTGAAACCCAGGTCGAGAGACATGACGAAATTACCAAATTTGAGGAGGGAGTTGAGAGGAGCCCTTGAGTAAATTAAAATGGTCATACCTAGCGAGTGTGATATCGCACTTTTGTGTACAAACATGTGAATCGAAGCTAACAACGCTAGCTATGATATGGAATTGAAAAATCAAGATTTTGAAACTCAGGTGGAGAGACATGACGAAATTAGCAAATTTGAGGAGTGAGTTGAGAGGAGCCCTTGAGTAAATTAAAATGTTCATACCTAGCGAGTGTGATATCGCACTTTTGTGTTCAAACATTGGAATCGAAGCTAACAACGCTAGGTATGATATAGAATTAAAAAATCAAGATTTTGAAACTCAGGTCGAGAGACATGACGAAATTAGCAAATTTGAGGAGGGAGTTGAGAGGAGCCCTTGAGTAAATTAAAATGTTCATACATAGCGAGTGTGATATCGGATTTTTGTGTACAAACATGCGAATCGAAGCTAACAACGCTAGCTATGATATGGAATTAAAAAATCAAGATTTTGAAACTCAGGTCGAGAGACATGACGAAATTTCCAAATTTCAGGAGGGAGTTGAGAAGAGCTAGTAGGTAAATTATAATGTTCATAACTGGTTCGTGTGATATCGGATTTTTGTGTTCAAACATTCGAATCGAAGTTAACAACGCTAGCTATGATATGGAATTACAAAATCAAGATTTTGAAACTCCAGTCGAGAGACATGATAAAATTACCAAATTTGAGGAGTGACGTTGGAAGAGCGCGTGAGTGAATTAAAATGTTCATACCTGGCTCGTGTGATATCGGATTTTTGTGTTCAAACATGCGAATCGAAGCTAACAACGCTAGCTATCATATGGAATTAAGAAATCAAGATTTTGACACTCAGGTCAAGAGACATGACGAAATTAGCAAATTTGAGGAGTGAGTTGAGAGGAGCCCTTGAGTAAATTAAAATGGTCATACCTAGCGAGTGTGATATCGGATTTTTGTGTACAAACATGCGAATCGAAGCTAACAACGCTAGCTATGATATGGAATTAAAAAATCAAGATTTTGAAACTCAGGTCGAGAGACATGACGACATTTCCAAATTTCAGGAGGGAGTAGAGAAGAGCTTGTAGGTAAATTATAATGTTCATACCTGGTTCGTGTGATATTGGATTTTTGTGTTCAAACATTCGAATCGAAGCTAACAACGCTAGCTATGATATGGAATTACAAAATCAAGATTTTGAAACTCCAGTCGAGAGACATGATAAAATTACCAAATTTGAGGAGTGACGTTGGAAGAGCGCGTGAGTGAATTAAAATGTTCATACCTGGCTCGTGTGATATCGGATTTTTGTGTTCAAACATGCGAATCGAAGCTAACAACGCTAGCTATCATATGGAATTAAGAAATCAAGATTTTGACACTCAGGTCAAGAGACATGACGAAATTAGCAAATTTGAGGAGTGAGTTGAGAGGAGCCCTTGAGTAAATTAAAATGGTCATACCTAGCGAGTGTGATATCGGATTTTTGTGTACAAACATGCGAATCGAAGCTAACAACGCTAGCTATGATATGGAATTAAAAAATCAAGATTTTGAAACTCAGGTCGAGAGACATGACGACATTTCCAAATTTCAGGAGGGAGTAGAGAAGAGCTAGTAGGTAAATTATAATGTTCATACCTGGTTCGTGTGATATTGGATTTTTGTGTTCAAACATTCGAATCGAAGCTAACAACGCTAGCTATGATATGGAATTACAAAATCAAGATTTTGAAACTCCAGTCGAGAGACATGATAAAATTACCAAATTTGAGGAGTGACGTTGGAAGAGCGCGTGAGTGAATTAAAATGTTCATACCTGGCTCGTGTGATATCGGATTTTTGTGTTCAAACATGTGAATCGAAGCTAACAACGCTAGCTATCATATGGAATTAAGAAATCAAGATTTTGACACTCAGGTCAAGAGACATGACGAAATTAGCAAATTTGAGGAGTGAGTTGAGAGGAGCCCTTGAGTAAATTAAAATGGTCATACCTAGCGAGTGTGATATCGGATTTTTGTGTACAAACATGCGAATCGAAGCTAACAACGCTAGCTATGATATGGAATTAAAAAATCAAGATTTTGAAACTCAGGTCGAGAGACATGACGACATTTCCAAATTTCAGGAGGGAGTAGAGAAGAGCTAGTAGGTAAATTATAATGTTCATACCTGGTTCGTGTGATATTGGATTTTTGTGTTCAAACATTCGAATCGAAGCTAACAACGCTAGCTATGATATGGAATTACAAAATCAAGATTTTGAAACTCCAGTCGAGAGACATGATAAAATTACCAAATTTGAGGAGTGACGTTGGAAGAGCGCGTGAGTGAATTAAAATGTTCATACCTGGCTCGTGTGATATCGGATTTTTGTGTTCAAACATGCGAATCGAAGCTAACAACGCTAGCTATCATATGGAATTAAGAAATCAAGATTTTGACACTCAGGTCGAGAGACATGACGAAATTAGCAAATTTGAGGAGTGAGTTGAGAGGATCCCTTGAGTAAATTAAAATGGTCATACCTAGCGAGTGTGATATCGGATTTTTGTGTACAAACATGCGAATCGAAGCTAACAACGCTAGCTATGATATGGAATTAAAAAATCAAGATTTTGAAACTCAGGTCGAGAGACATGACGACATTTCCAAATTTCAGGAGGGAGTAGAGAAGAGCTAGTAGGTAAATTATAATGTTCATACCTGGTTCGTGTGATATTGGATTTTTGTGTTCAAACATTCGAATCGAAGCTAACAACGCTAGCTATGATATGGAATTACAAAATCAAGATTTTGAAACTCCAGTCGAGAGACTTGATGAAATTGCCAAATTTGACGAGTGACGTTGGAAGAGCGCGTGAGTGAATTAAAATGTTCATACCTGGCTCGTGTGATATCGGATTTTTGTGTTCAAACATGGAAATCGAAGCTAACAACGCTAGCTATGATATGGAATTAAAAAATCAATATTTTGAAAATCAGGTCGAGAGGCATGACGAAATTAGCAAATTTGAGGAGTGAGTTGAGAGGAGCCCTTGAGTAAATTAAAATGTTCATACCTAGTGAGCGTGATATCGGATTTTTGTGTTCAAACATGCGAATCGAAGCTAACAACGCTAGCTATGATATGGAATTAAAAAATCAAGATTTTGAAACTCAGGTCGAGAGACATGACGAAATTAACAACCTTGACGAGGGAGTTGAGAGGAGCCCTTAAGTAAATAAAAATGTTCATACCTAGCTCGTGTGATATCGGATTTCTGTGTTCAAACATGCGAATCGAAGCTAACAACGCTAGCTGTGATTTGGAATTAAAAAATCAAGATTTTGACACTCAGGTCGAGAGACATGACGAAATTAGCAAATTTGAGGAGTGAGTTGAGAGGAGCCCTTGAGTAAATTAAAATGGTCATACCTAGCGAGTGTGATATCGGATTTTTGTGTACAAACATGCGAATCGAAGCTAACAACGGTAGCTATGATATGGAATTAAAAAAGCAAGATTTTGAAACTCAGGTCGAGATACATGACGAAATTTCCAAATTTCAGGAGGGAGTTGACAAGAGCTAGTAGGTAAATTATAATGTTCATACCTGGTTCGTGTGATATTGGATTTTTGTGTTCAAACATTCGAATCGAAGCTAACAACGCTAGCTATGATATGGAATTACAAAATCAAGATTTTGAAACTCCAGTCGAGAGACATGATGAAATTGCCAAATTTGACGAGTGACGTTGGAAGAGCGCGTGAGTGAATTAAAATGTTCATACCTGGCTCGTGTGATATCGGATTTTTGTGTTCAAACATGGAAATCGAAGCTAACAACGCTAGCTATGATATGGAATTAAAAAATCAATATTTTGAAAATCAGGTCGAGAGGCATGACGAAATTAGCAAATTTGAGGAGTGAGTTGAGAGGAGCCCTTGAGTAAATTAAAATGTTCATACCTAGTGAGCGTGATATCGGATTTTTGTGTTCAAACATGCGAATCGAAGCTAACAACGCTAGCTATGATATGGAATTAAAAAATCAAGATTTTGAAACTCAGGTCGAGAGACATGACGAAATTAGCAACCTTGACGAGGGAGTTGAGAGGAGCCCTTAAGTAAATAAAAATGTTCATACCTAGCTCGTGTGATATCGGATTTTTGTGTTCAAACATGCGAATCGAAGCTAACAACGCTAGCTGTGATTTGGAATTAAAAAATCAAGATTTTGAAACTCAGGTCGAGAGACATGACGAAATTAGCAAATTTGAGGAGTGAGTTGAGAGGAGCCGTTGAGTAAATTAAAATGGTCATACCTAGCGAGTGTGATATCGGATTTTTGTGTACAAACATGCGAATCGAAGCTAACAACGCTAGCTATGATATGGAATTAAAAAATCAAGATTTTGAAACTCAGGTCGAGATACATGACGAAATTTCCAAATTTCAGGAGGGAGTTGACAAGAGCTAGTAGGTAAATTATAATGTTCATACCTGGTTCGTGTGATATTGGATTTTTGTGTTCAAACATTCGAATCGAAGCTAACAACGCTAGCTATGATATGGAATTACAAAATCAAGATTTTGAAACTCCAGTCGAGAGACATGATGACATTGCCAAATTTGACGAGTGACGTTGGAAGAGCGCGTGAGTGAATTAAAATGTTCATACCTGGCTCGTGTGATATCGGATTTTTGTGTTCAAACATGGAAATCGAAGCTAACAACGCTAGCTATGATATGGAATTAAAAAATCAATATTTTGAAAATCAGGTCGAGAGGCATGACGAAATTAGCAAATTTGAGGAGTGAGTTGAGAGGAGCCCTTGAGTAAATTAAAATGTTCATACCTAGTGAGCGTGATATCGGATTTTTGTGTTCAAACATGCGAATCGAAGCTAACAACGCTAGCTATGATATGGAATTAAAAAATCAAGATTTTGAAACTCAGGTCGAGAGACATGACGAAATTAGCAACCTTGACGAGGGAGTTGAGAGGAGCCCTTAAGTAAATAAAAATGTTCATACCTAGCTCGTGTGATATCGGATTTTTGTGTTCAAACATATCGAAGCTAACAACGCTAGATGTGATTTGGAATTAAAAAATCAAGATTTTGAAACTCAGGTCGAGAGACATGACAAAATTACCAAATTTCAGGAGGGAGTTGAGAGGGGCCCTTGAGTAAATTAAAATGTTCATACCTAGCGAGTGTGATATCGGATTTTTGTGTTCAAACATGCGATTCGAAGCTAACAACGTTAGCTATGATATGGAATTACAAAATCAAGATTTTGAAACTCAGGTCGCGAGACATGAAGAAATTACCAAATTTGAGGAGTGAGGTTGGAAGAGCGTGTGAGTGAATTAAAATGTTCATACCTGGCTCGTGTGATATCGGATTTTTGTGTTCAAACATGAGAATCGAAGCTAACAACGCTAGCTATGATATGGAATTAACAAAACAAGATTTTGAAACTCAGGTCGAGAGACATGACGAAATTAGCAAATTTGAGGTGTGAGTTGAGAGGAGCCCTTGAGTAAATTAAAATGGTCATACCTAGCTAGTGTGATATCGGATTTTTGTGTTCAAACATGCGAATCGAAGCTAACAATGTTAGCTATGATATGGAATTAAAAAATCAAGATTTTGAAACTCAGGTCGAGAGACATGACGAAATTTCCAAATTTCAGGAGGGAGTTGACAAGAGCTAGTAGGTAAATTATAATGTTCATACCTAGCTCGTGTTATATCGGATTTTTGTGTTCAAACATGCGAATCGAAGCTAACAACGCTAGCAATGATATGGAATTAAAAAATCAAGATTTTGAAACTCAGGTCGAGAGACATGACGAAATTACCAAATTTGAGGAGGGAGTTGAGAAGAGCTAGTAGGTAAATTACAATGTTCATACCTAGCGAGTGTGATATCGGATTTTTGTGTTCAAACATGCGAATCAAACCTAACAACGCTAGCTATGATATAGAATTAAAAAAGCAAGATTTCGAAACTCAGGTCGAGAGTCATGACGAAATTAGCAAATTTGAGGAGTGAGTTGAGAGGAGCCCTTGAGTAAATTAAAATGGTCATACCTAGCGAGTGTGATATCGGATTTTTGTGTACAAACATGCGAATCTAAGCTAACAACGCTAGCTATGATATGGAATTAAAAAATCAAGATTTTGAAACTCAGGTCGAGACACATGACGAAATTAGCAAATTTGAGGAGTGAGTTGAGAGGAGCCCTTGAGTAAATTAAAATGTTCATACCTGGCTCGTGTGATATCGGATTTTTGTGTACAAACATGCGAATCGAAGCTAACAACGCTAGCTATGATATGGAATTAAAAAATCAAGATTTTGAAACCCAGGTCGAGAGACATGACGAAATTACCAAATTTGAGGAGGGAGTTGAGAGGAGCCCTTGAGTAAATTAAAATGGTCATACCTAGCGAGTGTGATATCGGATTTTTGTGTACAAACATGCGAATCGAAGCTAACAACGCTAGCTATGATATGGAATTAAAAAATCAAGATTTTGAAACTCAGGTCGAGAGACATGACGAAATTTCCAAATTTCAGGAGGGAGTTGACAAGAGCTAGTAGGTAAATTATAATGTTCATACCTGGTTCGTGTGATATTGGATTTTTGTGTTCAAACATTCGAATCGAAGCTAACAACGCTAGCTATGATATGGAATTACAAAATCAAGATTTTGAAACTCCAGTCGAGAGACATGATGAAATTGCCAAATTTCACGAGTGACGTTGGAAGAGCGCGTGAGTGAATTAAAATGTTCATACCTGGCTCGTGTGATATCGGATTTTTGTGTTCAAACATGCGAATCGAAGCTAACAACGCTAGCTATCATATGGAATTAAGAAATCAAGATTTTGACACTCAGGTCAAGAGACATGACGAAATTAGCAAATTTGAGGAGTGAGTTGAGAGGAGCCCTTGAGTAAATTAAAATGGTCATACCTAGCGAGTGTGATATCGGATTTTTGTGTACAAACATGCGAATCGAAGCTAACAACGCTAGCTATGATATGGAATTAAAAAATCAAGATTTTGAAACTCAGGTCGAGAGACATGACGACATTTCCAAATTTCAGGAGGGAGTAGAGAAGAGCTTGTAGGTAAATTATAATGTTCATACCTGGTTCGTGTGATATTGGATTTTTGTGTTCAAACATTCGAATCGAAGCTAACAACGCTAGCTATGATATGGAATTACAAAATCAAGATTTTGAAACTCCAGTCGAGAGACATGATAAAATTACCAAATTTGAGGAGTGACGTTGGAAGAGCGCGTGAGTGAATTAAAATGTTCATACCTGGCTCGTGTGATATCGGATTTTTGTGTTCAAACATGCGAATCGAAGCTAACAACGCTAGCTATCATATGGAATTAAGAAATCAAGATTTTGACACTCAGGTCAAGAGACATGACGAAATTAGCAAATTTGAGGAGTGAGTTGAGAGGAGCCCTTGAGTAAATTAAAATGGTCATACCTAGCGAGTGTGATATCGGATTTTTGTGTACAAACATGCGAATCGAAGCTAACAACGCTAGCTATGATATGGAATTAAAAAATCAAGATTTTGAAACTCAGGTCGAGAGACATGACGACATTTCCAAATTTCAGGAGGGAGTAGAGAAGAGCTAGTAGGTAAATTATAATGTTCATACCTGGTTCGTGTGATATTGGATTTTTGTGTTCAAACATTCGAATCGAAGCTAACAACGCTAGCTATGATATGGAATTACAAAATCAAGATTTTGAAACTCCAGTCGAGAGACATGATAAAATTACCAAATTTGAGGAGTGACGTTGGAAGAGCGCGTGAGTGAATTAAAATGTTCATACCTGGCTCGTGTGATATCGGATTTTTGTGTTCAAACATGTGAATCGAAGCTAACAACGCTAGCTATCATATGGAATTAAGAAATCAAGATTTTGACACTCAGGTCAAGAGACATGACGAAATTAGCAAATTTGAGGAGTGAGTTGAGAGGAGCCCTTGAGTAAATTAAAATGGTCATACCTAGCGAGTGTGATATCGGATTTTTGTGTACAAACATGCGAATCGAAGCTAACAACGCTAGCTATGATATGGAATTAAAAAATCAAGATTTTGAAA
Organism: Azolla caroliniana; assembly: GCF_043228905.1. NCBI lineage: Eukaryota > Viridiplantae > Streptophyta > Polypodiopsida > Salviniales > Salviniaceae > Azolla > Azolla caroliniana. Next base: position 251,961 of record NW_028230473.1, read on the forward strand.
CTCAGGTCGAGAGACATGACGACATTTCCAAATTTCAGGAGGGAGTAGAGAAGAGCTAGTAGGTAAATTATAATGTTCATACCTGGTTCGTGTGATATTGGATTTTTGTGTTCAAACATTCGAATCGAAGCTAACAACGCTAGCTATCATATGGAATTACAAAATCAAGATTTTGAAACTCCAGTCGAGAGACATGATAAAATTACCAAATTTGAGGAGTGACGTTGGAAGAGCGCGTGAGTGAATTAAAATGTTCATACCTGGCTCGTGTGATATCGGATTTTTGTGTTCAAACATGCGAATCGAAGCTAACAACGCTAGCTATCATATGGAATTAAGAAATCAAGATTTTGACACTCAGGTCGAGAGACATGACGAAATTAGCAAATTTGAGGAGTGAGTTGAGAGGATCCCTTGAGTAAATTAAAATGCTCATACCTAGCGAGTGTGATATCGGATTTTTGTGTACAAACATGCGAATCGAAGCTAACAACGCTAGCTATGATATGGAATTAAAAAATCAAGATTTTGAAACTCAGGTCGAGAGACATGACGACATTTCCAAATTTCAGGAGGGAGTAGAGAAGAGCTAGTAGGTAAATTATAATGTTCATACCTGGTTCGTGTGATATTGGATTTTTGTGTTCAAACATTCGAATCGAAGCTAACAACGCTAGCTATGATATGGAATTACAAAATCAAGATTTTGAAACTCCAGTCGAGAGACTTGATGAAATTGCCAAATTTGACGAGTGACGTTGGAAGAGCGCGTGAGTGAATTAAAATGTTCATACCTGGCTCGTGTGATATCGGATTTTTGTGTTCAAACATGGAAATCGAAGCTAACAACGCTAGCTATGATATGGAATTAAAAAATCAATATTTTGAAAATCAGGTCGAGAGGCATGACGAAATTAGCAAATTTGAGGAGTGAGTTGAGAGGAGCCCTTGAGTAAATTAAAATGTTCATACCTAGTGAGCGTGATATCGGATTTTTGTGTTCAAACATGCGAATCGAAGCTAACAACGCTAGCTATGATATGGAATTAAAAAATCAAGATTTTGAAACTCAGGTCGAGAGACATGACGAAATTAACAACCTTGACGAGGGAGTTGAGAGGAGCCCTTAAGTAAATAAAAATGTTCATACCTAGCTCGTGTGATATCGGATTTCTGTGTTCAAACATGCGAATCGAAGCTAACAACGCTAGCTGTGATTTGGAATTAAAAAATCAAGATTTTGACACTCAGGTCGAGAGACATGACGAAATTAGCAAATTTGAGGAGTGAGTTGAGAGGAGCCCTTGAGTAAATTAAAATGGTCATACCTAGCGAGTGTGATATCGGATTTTTGTGTACAAACATGCGAATCGAAGCTAACAACGGTAGCTATGATATGGAATTAAAAAAGCAAGATTTTGAAACTCAGGTCGAGATACATGACGAAATTTCCAAATTTCAGGAGGGAGTTGACAAGAGCTAGTAGGTAAATTATAATGTTCATACCTGGTTCGTGTGATATTGGATTTTTGTGTTCAAACATTCGAATCGAAGCTAACAACGCTAGCTATGATATGGAATTACAAAATCAAGATTTTGAAACTCCAGTCGAGAGACATGATGAAATTGCCAAATTTGACGAGTGACGTTGGAAGAGCGCGTGAGTGAATTAAAATGTTCATACCTGGCTCGTGTGATATCGGATTTTTGTGTTCAAACATGGAAATCGAAGCTAACAACGCTAGCTATGATATGGAATTAAAAAATCAATATTTTGAAAATCAGGTCGAGAGGCATGACGAAATTAGCAAATTTGAGGAGTGAGTTGAGAGGAGCCCTTGAGTAAATTAAAATGTTCATACCTAGTGAGCGTGATATCGGATTTTTGTGTTCAAACATGCGAATCGAAGCTAACAACGCTAGCTATGATATGGAATTAAAAAATCAAGATTTTGAAACTCAGGTCGAGAGACATGACGAAATTAGCAACCTTGACGAGGGAGTTGAGAGGAGCCCTTAAGTAAATAAAAATGTTCATACCTAGCTCGTGTGATATCGGATTTTTGTGTTCAAACATATCGAAGCTAACAACGCTAGATGTGATTTGGAATTAAAAAATCAAGATTTTGAAACTCAGGTCGAGAGACATGACAAAATTACCAAATTTCAGGAGGGAGTTGAGAGGGGCCCTTGAGTAAATTAAAATGTTCATACCTAGCGAGTGTGATATCGGATTTTTGTGTTCAAACATGCGATTCGAAGCTAACAACGTTAGCTATGATATGGAATTACAAAATCAAGATTTTGAAACTCAGGTCGCGAGACATGAAGAAATTACCAAATTTGAGGAGTGAGGTTGGAAGAGCGTGTGAGTGAATTAAAATGTTCATACCTGGCTCGTGTGATATCGGATTTTTGTGTTCAAACATGAGAATCGAAGCTAACAACGCTAGCTATGATATGGAATTAACAAAACAAGATTTTGAAACTCAGGTCGAGAGACATGACGAAATTAGCAAATTTGAGGTGTGAGTTGAGAGGAGCCCTTGAGTAAATTAAAATGGTCATACCTAGCTAGTGTGATATCGGATTTTTGTGTTCAAACATGCGAATCGAAGCTAACAATGTTAGCTATGATATGGAATTAAAAAATCAAGATTTTGAAACTCAGGTCGAGAGACATGACGAAATTTCCAAATTTCAGGAGGGAGTTGACAAGAGCTAGTAGGTAAATTATAATGTTCATACCTAGCTCGTGTTATATCGGATTTTTGTGTTCAAACATGCGAATCGAAGCTAACAACGCTAGCAATGATATGGAATTAAAAAATCAAGATTTTGAAACTCAGGTCGAGAGACATGACGAAATTACCAAATTTGAGGAGGGAGTTGAGAAGAGCTAGTAGGTAAATTACAATGTTCATACCTAGCGAGTGTGATATCGGATTTTTGTGTTCAAACATGCGAATCAAACCTAACAACGCTAGCTATGATATAGAATTAAAAAAGCAAGATTTCGAAACTCAGGTCGAGAGTCATGACGAAATTAGCAAATTTGAGGAGTGAGTTGAGAGGAGCCCTTGAGTAAATTAAAATGGTCATACCTAGCGAGTGTGATATCGGATTTTTGTGTACAAACATGCGAATCTAAGCTAACAACGCTAGCTATGATATGGAATTAAAAAATCAAGATTTTGAAACTCAGGTCGAGACACATGACGAAATTAGCAAATTTGAGGAGTGAGTTGAGAGGAGCCCTTGAGTAAATTAAAATGTTCATACCTGGCTCGTGTGATATCGGATTTTTGTGTACAAACATGCGAATCGAAGCTAACAACGCTAGCTATGATATGGAATTAAAAAATCAAGATTTTGAAACCCAGGTCGAGAGACATGACGAAATTACCAAATTTGAGGAGGGAGTTGAGAGGAGCCCTTGAGTAAATTAAAATGGTCATACCTAGCGAGTGTGATATCGGATTTTTGTGTACAAACATGCGAATCGAAGCTAACAACGCTAGCTATGATATGGAATTAAAAAATCAAGATTTTGAAACTCAGGTCGAGAGACATGACGAAATTTCCAAATTTCAGGAGGGAGTTGACAAGAGCTAGTAGGTAAATTATAATGTTCATACCTGGTTCGTGTGATATTGGATTTTTGTGTTCAAACATTCGAATCGAAGCTAACAACGCTAGCTATGATATGGAATTACAAAATCAAGATTTTGAAACTCCAGTCGAGAGACATGATGAAATTGCCAAATTTGACGAGTGACGTTGGAAGAGCGCGTGAGTGAATTAAAATGTTCATACCTGGCTCGTGTGATATCGGATTTTTGTGTTCAAACATGGAAATCGAAGCTAACAACGCTAGCTATGATATGGAATTAAAAAATCAATATTTTGAAAATCAGGTCGAGAGGCATGACGAAATTAGCAAATTTGAGGAGTGAGTTGAGAGGAGCCCTTGAGTAAATTAAAATGTTCATACCTAGTGAGCGTGATATCGGATTTTTGTGTTCAAACATGCGAATCGAAGCTAACAACGCTAGCTGTGATTTGGAATTAAAAAATCAAGATTTTGAAACTCAGGTCGAGAGACATGACGAAATTAGCAAATTTGAGGAGTGAGTTGAGAGGAGCCCTTGAGTAAATTAAAATGGTCATACCTAGCGAGTGTGATATCGGATTTTTGTGTACAAACATGCGAATCGAAGCTAACAACGCTAGCTATGATATGGAATTAAAAAATCAAGATTTTGAAACTCAGGTCGAGATACATGACGAAATTTCCAAATTTCAGGAGGGAGTTGACAAGAGCTAGTAGGTAAATTATAATGTTCATACCTGGTTCGTGTGATATTGGATTTTTGTGTTCAAACATTCGAATCGAAGCTAACAACGCTAGCTATGATATGGAATTACAAAATCAAGATTTTGAAACTCCAGTCGAGAGACATGATGAAATTGCCAAATTTGACGAGTGACGTTGGAAGAGCGCGTGAGTGAATTAAAATGTTCATACCTGGCTCGTGTGATATCGGATTTTTGTGTTCAAACATGGAAATCGAAGCTAACAACGCTAGCTATGATATGGAATTAAAAAATCAATATTTTGAAAATCAGGTCGAGAGGCATGACGAAATTAGCAAATTTGAGGAGTGAGTTGAGAGGAGCCCTTGAGTAAATTAAAATGTTCATACCTAGTGAGCGTTATATCGGATTTTTGTGTTCAAACATGCGAATCGAAGCTAACAACGCTAGCTATGATATGGAATTAAAAAATCAAGATTTTGAAACTCAGGTCGAGAGACATGACGAAATTAGCAACCTTGACGAGGGAGTTGAGAGGAGCCCTTAAGTAAATAAAAATGTTCATACCTAGCTCGTGTGATATCGGATTTTTGTGTTCAAACATATCGAAGCTAACAACGCTAGATGTGATTTGGAATTAAAAAATCAAGATTTTGAAACTCAGGTCGAGAGACATGACAAAATTACCAAATTTCAGGAGGGAGTTGACAAGAGCCCTTGAGTAAATTAAAATGGTCATACCTAGCGAGTGTGATATCGGATTTTTGTGTACAAACATGCGAATCGAAGCTAACAACGCTAGCTATGATATGGAATTAAAAAATCAAGATTTTGAAACTCAGGTCGAGATACATGACGAAATTTCCAAATTTCAGGAGGGAGTTGACAAGAGCTAGTAGGTAAATTATAATGTTCATACCTGGTTCGTGTGATATTGGATTTTTGTGTTCAAACATTCGAATCGAAGCTAACAACGCTAGCTATGATATGGAATTACAAAATCAAGATTTTGAAACTCCAGTCGAGAGACATGATGAAATTGCCAAATTTGACGAGTGACGTTGGAAGAGCGCGTGAGTGAATTAAAATGTTCATACCTGGCTCGTGTGATATCGGATTTTTGTGTTCAAACATGGAAATCGAAGCTAACAACGCTAGCTATGATATGGAATTAAAAAATCAATATTTTGAAAATCAGGTCGAGAGGCATGACGAAATTAGCAAATTTGAGGAGTGAGTTGAGAGGAGCCCTTGAGTAAATTAAAATGTTCATACCTAGTGAGCGTGATATCGGATTTTTGTGTTCAAACATGCGAATCGAAGCTAACAACGCTAGCTATGATATGGAATTAAAAAATCAAGATTTTGAAACTCAGGTCGAGAGACATGACGAAATTAGCAACCCTTGACGAGGGAGTTGAGAGGAGCCCTTAAGTAAATAAAAATGTTCATACCTAGCTCGTGTGATATCGGATTTTGTGTTCAAACATATCGAAGCTAACAACGCTAGATGTGATTTGGAATTAAAAAATCAAGATTTTGAAACTCAGGTCGAGAGACATGACAAAATTACCAAATTTCAGGAGGGAGTTGAGAGGGGCCCTTGAGTAAATTAAAATGTTCATACCTAGCGAGTGTGATATCGGATTTTTGTGTTCAAACATGCGAATCGAAGCTAACAACGTTAGCTATGATATGGAATTACAAAATCAAGATTTTGAAACTCAGGTCGCGAGACATGAAGAAATTACCAAATTTGAGGAGTGAGGTTGGAAGAGCGTGTGAGTGAATTAAAATGTTCATACCTGGCTCGTGTAATATCGGATTTTTGTGTTCAAACATGAGAATCGAAGCTAACAACGCTAGCTATGATATGGAATTAACAAAACAAGATTTTGAAACTCAGGTCGAGAGGACATGACGAAATTAGCAAATTTGAGGTGTGAGTTGAGAGGAGCCCTTGAGTAAATTAAAATGGTCATACCTAGCTAGTGTGATATCGGATTTTTGTGTTCAAACATGCGAATCGAAGCTAACAATGTTAGCTATGATATGGAATTAAAAAATCAAGATTTTGAAACTCAGGTCGAGAGACATGACGAAATTTCCAAATTTCAGGAGGGAGTTGACAAGAGCTAGTAGGTAAATTATAATGTTCATACCTAGCTCGTGTTATATCGGATTTTTGTGTTCAAACATGCGAATCGAAGCTAACAACGCTAGCAATGATATGGAATTAAAAAATCAAGATTTTTGAAACTCAGGTCGAGAGACATGACGAAATTACCAAATTTGAGGAGGGAGTTGAGAAGAGCTAGTAGGTAAATTACAATGTTCATACTAGCGAGTGTGATATCGGATTTTTGTGTTCAAACATGCGAATCAAAACCTAACAACGCTAGCTATGATAATAGAATTAAAAAAGCAAGATTTCGAAACTCAGGTCGAGAGTCATGACGAAATTAGCAAATTTGAGGAGTGAGTTGAGAGGAGCCCTTGAGTAAATTAAAATGGTCATACCTAGCGAGTGTGATATCGGATTTTTGTGTAGTTAAAGACTTACATTAATTTGGTAAGTTTTACAAAAATATCTTGTATCCATACCAATAAAATGAGTTATAATTTATACTTTGACCCATATGTGCATGTATATAATTGTGGACAATGTAGGATAGTGCACTTTAGGATAATGTCATTGGAATAACTAACTTATTAAAGTATTCAATACTTGTATTTAAAGTTGATCTAATCTATTCCTTAGTTTGTTTGTATGGGATCAAACCATATGTATATAATTGTGGACAATGTAAGACAGTGAACTTTAGGATAATGTGGTGGAAATAACAAGCCTATTAAGGCTTTCATACTTGTATTAAAAATTGATCTACTCTATTGCTTAGGTGATTCACACAGGATCAAACTCCGAACGATAACACTAGTGGAACTACAAGCGTATAAAAACATGCAGATAACACTAGTGGAACCATTATCAACACACTACACAATCTAAGCAGTAATGGAATAGAAACATAATAGTTTTAACAACAGAAGACAAAGATCCATAATAACAACATGGACAGTCATGGCAACAATTCTATGACCATGTTATGTTAAGGTAAACTTGGACCAAAATCAGACTCAATTTAAACTAATTCATGTTTCTCCATAAATTTGGTAGTCAGCTATGCACGCGGTGAAACCAATGTCATAAGTCTACTAATCAAGTATATAAAAATAAAATTGAAACATATAGAAGATTATAAAGAATAGAATCCACCAAGTAAAACCCAAAATTTGTATTAATAATGTGAAATCCAAACATATTGTCAATGTCATTTTCTTCATAGAGTCTATTACATAGCAATCAATTCATCAATGTCATTTTCTTCATCATCCTCTGTAGAATTTTCTTCGGCTATACGTGCATTGGTTTCCCTTGTTAGCAGAGCCAACGAAATATCTTCTATAAGCTCATCATCAAGCTCTATTAGCTCCCCCGGTTCCCCGGCTAACAGAGGAATAGGCTCTCGCGAAGCAGGTTGAAACATTTCTGTATCATCGAGGCTCTTTGCACCGACCTCCTCGTCCTGGTCTGGGCACTCCCAATAAGCCTTAATCCTCATGTTTATAAATATAACTTGCTCCTCATCCTTCTCCAATGCAATTGTGTTTCTAAAGAGCTTCAATGCACATGCAGACGTTGTTCCTGTGAAGAAAGTAACAAGAAGAATTAGTTTCTCAAACCAAAAAAGATTCAGTATTGTTTATCTCAAGATCGTTACCCTAGTTCGAGGAATACCTATGCCAGAAAAGAGATCTAATATCCAGTCTCCTTCGATAGAAAACATCTCGATCAAGCACATCATAAGTCGTTGAGGTTTTTGGTATGGGTTGACAAGTCCCCCGTTCTGTCATGGTGACATGTCGCAATTTCCGTGTCACTGCTGGATATACCAGCAGATTTGAACCTCCCACTTCATTAGAATGCTCCTTGATTCTTTGTTTCTTAATTTCATCGAAGTAGCCAACCGTGATGTATTCAATGGCATTAACGAACCGAAAGGTTGGCCCTCTATTTACATTGGTTTTTATCCTATAAAAAAATAATACATAGTTAAGAATAGATTGAACAATCTTAAGAAATGCAATATAGTGAATGAGACCTATAAATAATCCTTACCATGCAAGGTTCTCGATGCCATGGCAACGAGATCTCAAAGCTTGAGATCCATACTATGAAAGACAACTATTCTCCACAAGGATGCAGTTGTTAGCTCAGCAAAATCCTTGACCATCTTCTCCAACTATTTAAACCTAAACAGTTCATCGTCGTATGATGACCCAGCCATTCGAAATCCGTAAGGAATATCTACAATCATTAGCGTATATTCCTTCTTTGGCACCTTTTGGATCATGTCAACGGACATCGCCGCAAACCACATTGTAGTAAAGATCTCTCGTAATATCTTTTTTGTGGCTAAATTTTTTAAAGGAGCCATCTTCCTCCATTTCGTACGCCTTGACTAAACGACGATCCTTTTCTTTTCTGGCTCTCTCGAGATGTGCAAGGATGTCGGGAAATCGTGTATATCCTTAACTTCTCCTTGTTTCTTGCCATGACACGGTTTCTAATAGAAGCAATAGGACATCAAGTTTTATTATACAAGCTCTACATATGATGAAAAACGTAATGAAAAACCACCAATACTAACCCAATCCTTGAATGCAATAAAATACTCCGATAACGCCTTATATGAAGGACGTTAGAGGATAATCCTCGGTCACTTGTTCCCAAGTTATACATCCAAGTTGTTTCATCATAACTTCTTGGATCTTCATGTACACCTTATGACTATGAAATTAGAAAACAAGATTAGAACTTTGAGTTGCACCATATAGAACTTCAATATCAATATTTGAAAGACTTACTTATTGAACTCAGTGACCATTTCTTCAAGGCTTAAATCTTTGGCCACAACCCTTGACAAAACAAACACAAGAAGTTGTTCGTCCTTAATACCTTGCATCGCTCTCCACAGACATAGCTTCATGTCGTCAACCACTTCTTCAATTGTCAAGTCAATTTTCTTGGCCGCTTGTGACTTTAATTCTAGTTGAGGGTCAACCTTACATTTTTTTTGTCATTGACCCTTGACCTCCTTATTCTCCCACATTGAGAAGATTTGATCCTGTAGGTCCCATACTTCTCCATCTCTAAAGGCCAGTTGAAACCAAGACTCATACTTTCGAAGATCATCGAACTTAACATTATTATCTACCACAATGCCAACTTCATGCAAGCATTGACATCGTAGGCCTAGATGTAGCTTCACACCAAACTTTTGTTTGACGTCCAAATACTCGTGGTGGAAGAACCTTACACGCTCAATCGACGACATTTTCTACCTATAGTCATTATCATTATTGTGGTCCCATGCCAACAGCTTTGCCTCTTCAGTTGTGAGACCCACGTAAATTTTGCACTCGGCATACTTGAAGAAGAAAGTCGTTGGATGTTCTCTCACAAGTTGTCGACATGCCTCCGCTGAATGCGCTCCACCAATGACAAAGTAATTATATTGATCATGCTTTCTTATATCAAAATCTTCAATGGTTTCACATTCTTCAGGATCCACCATAACAATAAAAGGCACCACAGTGGCATGAGGATTAATTTTCATTTTTTTCTTGAGATTTTGAACATGCATGCGGTGTGGCTCTCTAATCTCCAGTGGTCTTCGTCCTGTTTTTTCATCAATAGGGGGCCGATGGATGTGTGTTATAGGCAAATTAAACACTTGCCCTTTCCTGACCAGTTTACGCTGCATTAACTCTCTCCGTATCTTATTCTGCTCGGATGACAACACACCCGATGCCAGCTCAACTCCTGGCGTCCCCTTAGTGTCCTCATCTTCATTTTCACTTGATGAATCGGAGTCCGACATTTTTGTGGTCTTCTTTTTTGGTGTTCTTGATTGTACTTTAGATGCCCTTTTTGTGGCCTTCACTGGGGAGGGCAATGGCTCCCTTAGAGTTACATAGCCTTGTATATAAGGCCTCAAGGTAACAATAAGGTATTGTGAGCTTTCAAGATCTTTTTTGAAAGCTTCTGGCCCACAAGATTCCTTTACTAGAAGATCTTCAGAAAAGAACACTTTACGTACCCCCTTAGAGCACTCTATCATTACAAGTATGTTGGCCGAATCTGCATCTTCGTAGTCAAATTGTAGAATACGGCCATACATAAATGGGGTTTCATTTTCAAGCTGCCCCTCGCCCTTCTTCTTTGTTGTATACAATATGACTTTTTTCTTGGTGTCGACGTATTGCATACACCATTCCTTGTCCGTTAGATCACGGTCAGGAAGGTCTTCACCTCTAGTAGCTGCTACTACTTTCTTCTGGCTAACCTCAATGTGTGATTGAGATTTTGGCTCCTCGTTGAAGAGAAAAAAAATTCCTCTCTTCATGGTCTTGGGAGCTATTAGGGTCTGTGTTTCAATTGGAGAACCCTGTATGCGGAGCTTTATCTTCTTCACAGGTCAGTCCGACAAGTTCTCAAACAACCTACTTAAGAAAGTACATGCGAAAACATAAGTTAGGTGGTCACGTAGATTAAGATTGTATATTAAAATACAAATAATTAGATGATGAAATAAACTAGCAGGCGACTTGTGGTAAACTATAAATATCAATCATGCATTGAGTGTACATGGTAGTCCTATATTCAGAAATCTATTCTAGTAAGGGCTATTCAACTTAGAAAATATATATCTTAATAAGTATACAAGGATATATATTGTCTTGAAGGGCAGGTATGGCTTATATTGATTCCATATCCATATTGTAGAGAATTTGCATATGATAGACTTGAATTTGGTATCGTAAAGGTAATTTGTGGGTTATTTTGTACTATTTTAAGCTATACTAGGTCATAAAGCCTCTATAATTAAGGCCCCTATTTTTTACAAAATAAGGCAAATCACCCTAAAAAAAGACTGATTTTGATAGAAAGTTTGACATATTTTCACACAATACTAAGTTGTTGCCCCAAAGACACAATATTCCTCTTTAGAGTTCTTGTTTTATACAAGGACTCGATATGCTGTATCGAGTTCATGTATAAAACACAAACATAATCCAGGAGCTCGATACACTGTATCGAGTTCCTTTGTAAAAGAGTTACATAACACAGGAACTCGATACGGCGTATCGAGTTCCTGTTTAAAACGCACACTATATACATGAAAATATAAACTGTGTATAGGAACTCAATACACCATATTGATTTCCTATATAATGTTTGTGTTTTAAACAGGAACTCGATACGCTGTCGTAGTGTAGGTTGCACACTATGTGGAAATTATATTTTTGTCCCTCCGGATAGAGAATGGAGTGCTCGGTGAGAACCGGAAGAAAACGGCATACCGGCAAGGAGGAAAACGGCATACCGGCAAGGAGGAAAACGGCATACCGGCAAGGAAGAGCCGGATAAAGAGACATAAATGTAAAAAAAAAGGAAATACTCATTACTGCGCAGGGCGTGATTTGAACTCTACACCTCCACGTTGACAAACCCCAACCTTACCATTATGCTACCTTATCTTTAGTGTTCTATAAATAGATTTAATAACTATAAGTGCTTTATTTGCACCTACCTTTATTAAAAGGTAAATCGTGCATTTTTAGAGTGCGTGAATATTTTATAGAAAAACGCAAGCAACTAAAAAGTGACTCATGCACATCTAGTGTGCATGAGCACTATATTTAGCAAATAAAAGCAAGGATTAAAAAAGCATGTAGTTATGCTTAGTCTCTCCCATCACTACATAAGAATGGGGAGCACAATGTAATAGGTGTGTGAAATATTTGGAAATTGGATATATTTCCAAAAACACCAACCGATTAATATAATCGT